>NW_026646308.1:0-148066 GCF_949987535.1 Balaenoptera acutorostrata
GCTGGACCCCCAAATAATATTCCTTTACTTGCTAAGGGGTATCTAGAGAGTGGGATAGGTTTAATAACTACCCTCACCCTAAAGCGTACCCTAACCCTAACCCCTACCCTAACACTAACGCGTACCCTAATCCTAACCCGTACCCTAAACTGAGCCCTAACCCTAACACTAACCCTAACCCTAAGTCTAACCCATACCCTACGCTCTACCCGAATCCCTCCCCGAACCCGTACCCTAAGCCGTACCCTAACCCTCACCCTAACCCTAACCCTAACCCTAGGCTACCCTTGACGGCTTCTGCCTCCAATAGATTTCCTAAGCACTAGTGATTTAAGGAACAGGTTTAAAGGAGAATCCTAATGTGATTTCTTGATAATGGGTGTGTTCCTTATCTTCTCCTCGTGTCTAAACTCTTCTCCATGGCTGGACCCCCAAATAATGTTCCTTTATGTGCTAAGGGGTATCTAGAGAGTGTGATAGGTATAATAACTACCCTCACCCTAACGCGTACCCTAACCCTAACCCCTACCCTAACCCTAGCGCGTACCCTAATACTAACCCGTAGCCTAAACCGAGCCCTAACCCTAACACTAACTCTAACCCTAACCCTAACCCATACCCTACGCCCTACCCGAACCCCTCCCTGAACCCGTACCCTAAACCGTACCCTAACCCTCACCCTAACCCTAACCCTAACCCTAAGCTACCCTTGACGGCTTCTGCCTCCAATAGATTTCCTAAGCACTAGTGTTTTAAGGAACAGGTTAAAAAGAGAATCCTAATGTGATTTCTTGATAATGGGTGTGTTCTTTACCTTCTCCTCGTGTCTAAACTCTTCTCCATGGCTGGACCCCCAAATAATATTCCTTTACGTGCTAAGGGGTATCTAGAGAGTGGGATAGGTTTAATAACTACCCTCACCCTAACGCGTACCCTAACCCTAACCCCTAACCTAACCCTAACGCGTACCCTAATCCTAACCCGTACCCTAAACCGAGCCCTAACCCTAACCCTAACCCATACCCTACGCCCTCCGCGAACCCCTCCCCGAACCCGTACCCTAAGCCATACCCTAACCCTCACCCTAACCCTAACCCTAACCCTAAGCTACCCTTGACTGCTTCTGCCTCCAATAGATTTCCTAAGCACTAGTGTTTTAAGGAACAGGTTAAAAAGAGAATCCTAATGTGATTTCGTGATAATGGGTGTGTTCCTTATCTTCTCCTAGTGTCTAAACTCTTCTCCATGGCTGGACCCCCAATAATATTCCTGTACGTGCTAAGGGGTATCTAGAGAGTGGGATAGGTTTAATAACTACCCTCACCCTAACGCGTACACTAACCCTAACCCCTACCCTAACCCTAACGCGTACCCTAATCCTAACATGTAGCCTAAACCGAGCCCTAACCCTAACACTAGAACTAACCCTAACCCTAACCCATACCCTACGCCCTACCCGAACCCCTCCCCGAACCCGTACCCTAAGCCGTACCCTAACCCTCACCCTAACCCTAACCCTAACCCTAAGCTACCCTTGACGGCTTCTGCCTCCAATAGATTTCCTAAGCACTAGTGTTTTAAGGAACATGTTAAAAAGAGAATCCTAATGTGATTTCTTGATAACGGGTGTGTTCCTTATCTTCTCCTCGTGTCTAAACTCTTCTCCATGGCTGGACCCCCAAATAATATTCCTTTATGTGCTAAGGGGTATCTAGAGAGTGTGATAGGTTTAATAACTACCCTCACCCTAACGCGTACCCTAACCCTAACCCCTACCCTAACCCTAGCACTTACCCTAATCCTAACCCGTACCCTAAACCGAGCCCTAACCCTAACACTAACTCTAACCCTAACCCTAACCCATACCCTACGCCCTACCCGAACCCCTCCCTGAACCCGTACCCTAAACCGTACCCTAACCCTCACCCTAACCCTAACCCTAACCCTAAGCTACCCTTGACGGCTTCTGCCTCCAATAGATTTCCTAAGCACTAGTGTTTTAAGGAACAGGTTAAAAAGAGAATCCTAATGTGATTTCTTGATAATGGGTGTGTTCCTTATCTTCTCCTCGTGTCTAAACTCTTCTCCATGGCTGGACCCCCAAATAATATTCCTTTACGTGCTAAGGGGTATCTAGAGAGTGGGATAGGTTTAATAACTACCCTCACCCTAACGCGTACCCTAACCCTAACCCCTACCCTAACCCTAACGCGTACCCTAATCCTAACCCGTACCCTAAACCGAGCCCTAACCCTAACACTAGCCCTAACCCTAACCCTAACCCATACCCTACGCCCTACCCGAACCCCTCCCCGAACCCGTACCCTAAGCCGTACCCTAACCCTCACCCTAACCCTAACCCTAACCCTAAGCTACCCTTGACTGCTTCTGCCTCCAATAGATTTCCTAAGCACTAGTGTTTTAAGGAACAGGTTAAAAAGAGAATCCTAATGTGATTTCTTGAGAATGGGTGTGTTCCTTATCTTCTCCTAGTGTCTAAACTCTTCTCCATGGCTGGACCCCCAAATAATATTCCTTTACGTGCTAAGGGGTATCTAGAGAGTGTGATAGGTTTAATATCTACCCTCACCCTAACGCGTACCCTAACCCTAACCGCTACCCTAACCCTAACGAGTACCCTAATCCTAACCCGTACCCTAAACCGAGCCCTAACCCTAACACTAACCCTAACCCTAACCCTAACCCATACCCTACGCCCTACCCGAAACCCTCCACGAACCCGTACCCTAAGCCGTACCGTAACCCTCACCCTAACCCTAACCCTAACCCTAAGCTACCCTTGACTGCTTCTGCCTCCAATAGATTTCCTAACCAGTAGTGTTTTAAGGAACAGTTTAAAAAGAGAATCATATTGTGATTTCTTGATAATGGGTGTGTTCCTTATCTTCTCCTAGTGTCTAAACCCTTCTCCATGGCTGGACCCCCAAATAATATTCCTTTACGTGCTAAGGGGTATCTAGAGATTGGGATAGGTTTAATAACTACCCTCATAGTAAAGCGTACCGTAACCCTAACCCCTACCCTAACACTAACGCGTACCCTAATCATAACCTGTACCCTAAACTGAGCCCTAACCCTAACACTAACCCTAACCCTAACTCTAACCCATACCCTACGCCCTACCCGAACCCCTCCCCGAACCCGTACCCTAAGCCGTACCCTAACCCTCACCCTAACCCTAACCCTAACCCTAAGCTACCCTTGACGGCTTCTGCCTCCAATAGATTTCCTAAGCACTAGTGATTTAAGGAACAGGTTTAAAGGAGAATCCTAATGTGATTTCTTGATAATGGGTGTGTTCCTTATCTTCTCCTCGTGTCTAAACTCTTCTCCATGGCTGGACCCCCAAATAATATTCCTTTACGTGCTAAGGGGTATCTAGAGAGTGTGATAGGTTTAATAACTACCCTCACCCTAACGCGTACCCTAACCCTAACCCCTACCCTAACCCTAGCGCGTACCCTAATCCTAACCCATACCCTAAACCGAGCCCTAACCCTAACACTAACTCTAACCCTAACCCTAACCAATACCCTACGCCCTACCCGAACCCCTCCCTGAACCCGTACCCTAAACCGTACCCTAACCCTCACCCTAACCCTAACCCTAACCCTAAGCTACCCTTGACGGCTTCTGCCTCCAATAGATTTCCTAAGCACTAGTGTTTTAAGGAACAGGTTAAAAAGAGAATCCTAATGTGATTTCTTGATAATGGGTGTGTTCCTTATCTTCTCCTCGTGTCTAAACTCTTCTCCATGGCTGGAACCCCAAATAATATTCCTTTACGTGCTAAGGGGTATCTAGAGAGTGGCATAGGTTTAATAATTACCCTCACCCTAACGCGTACCCTAACCCTAACCCCTACCCTAACCCTAACGCGTACCCTAATCCTAACCCGTACCCTAAACCGAGCCCTAACCCTAACACTAGCCCTAACCCTAACCCTAACCCATACCCTACGCCCTACCCGAACCCCTCCCTGAACCCGTACCCTAAGCCGTACCCTAACCCTCACCCGAACCCTAACCCTAACCCTAAGCTACCCTTGACTGCTTCTGCCTCCAATAGATTTCCTAAGCACTAGTGTTTTAAGGAACAGGTTAAAAAGAGAATCCTAATGTGATTTCGTGATAATGGGTGTGTTCCTTATCTTCTACTCGTGTCTACACTCTTCTCCATGGCTGGACCCCCAAATAATATTCCTTTACGTGCTAAGGGGTATCTAGAAAGTGGGATAGGTTTAATAACTACCCTCACCCTAACGCGTACCCTAACCCTAACCCCTACCCTATCCCTAACGCGTACCCTAATCCTAACCTGTACCCTAAACCGAGCCCTAACCCTAACACTAGCCCTAACCCTAACCCTAACCCATACCTTACGCCCTACCCGAACCCCTCCCCGAACCCGTACCCTAAGCCGTACCCTAACCCTCACCCTAACCCTAACCCTAACCCTAAGCTACCCTTGACTGCTTCTGCCTCCAATAGATTTCCTAACCACTAGTGTTTTAAGGAACAGTTTAAAAAGAGAATCATATTGTGATTTCTTGATAATGGGTGTGTTCCTTATCTTCTCCTCGTGTCTAAACTCTTCTCCATGGCTGGACCCCCAAATAATATTCCTTTACGTGCTAAGGGGTATCTAGAGAGTGTGATAGGTTTAATAACTACCCTCACCCTAACGCGTACCCTAACCCTAACCCCTACCCTAACCCTAGCACTTACCCTAATCCTAACCCGTACCCTAAACCGAGCCCTAACCCTAACACTAACTCTAACCCTAACCCTAACCAATACCCTACGCCCTACCCGAACCCCTCCCTGAACCCGTACCCTAAACCGTACCCTAACCCTCACCCTAACCCTAACCCTAACCTTTAAGCTACCCTTGACGGCTTCTGCCTCCAATAGATTTCCTAAGCACTAGTGTTTTAAGGAACAGGTTAAAAAGAGAATCCTAATGTGATTTCTTGATAATGGGTGTGTTCCTTATCTTCTCCTCGTGTCTAAACTCTTCTCCATGGCTGGACCCCCAAATAATATTCCTTTACGTGCTAAGGGGTATCTAGAGAGTGGGATAGGTTTAATAATTACCCTCACCCTAACGCGTATCCTAACCCTAACCCCTACCCTAACCCTAACGCGTACCCTAATCCTAACCCGTACCCTAAACCGAGCACCAACCCTAACACTAGCCCTAACCCTAACCCTAACCCATACCCTACGCCCTACCCGAGCCCCTCCCCGAACCCGTACCCTAAGCCGTACCCTAACCCTCACCCTAACCCTAACCCTAACCCTAAGCTACCCTTGACTGCTTCTGCCTCCAATAGATTTCCTAAGCACTAGTGTTTTAAGGAACAGGTTAAAAAGGGAATCCTAATGTGATTTCGTGATAATGGGTGTGTTCCTTATCTTCTCCTAGTGTCTAAACTCTTCTCCATGGCTCGACCCCCAAATAATATTCCTTTACGTGCTAAGGGGTATCTAGAGAGTGTGATAGGTTTAATAACTACCCTCACCCTAACGCGTACCCTAACCCTAACCGCTACCCTAACCCTAACGAGTACCCTAATCCTAACCCGTACCCTAAACCGAGCCCTAACCCTAACACTAACCCTAACCCTAACCCTAACCCATACCCTACGCCCTACCCGAAACCCTCCCCGAACCCGTACCCTAAGCCGTACCCTAACCCTCACCCTAACCCTAACCCTAACCCTAAGCTACCCTTGACTGCTTCTGACTCCAATAGATTTCCTAACCACTAGTGTTTTAAGGAACAGTTTAAAAAGAGAATCATATTGTGATTTCTTGATAATGGGTGTGTTCCTTATCTTCTCCTAGTGTCTAAACCCTTCTCCATGGCTGGACCCCCAAATAATATTCCTTTACTTGCTAAGGGGTATCTAGAGAGTGGGATAGGTTTAATAACTACCCTCACCCTAAAGCGTACCCTAACCCTAACCCCTACCCTAACACTAACGCGTACCCTAATCCTAACCCGTACCCTAAACTGAGCCCTAACCCTAACACTAACCCTAACCCTAAGTCTAACCCATACCCTACGCTCTACCCGAATCCCTCCCCGAACCCGTACCCTAAGCCGTACCCTAACCCTCACCCTAACCCTAACCCTAACCCTAGGCTACCCTTGACGGCTTCTGCCTCCAATAGATTTCCTAAGCACTAGTGATTTAAGGAACAGGTTTAAAGGAGAATCCTAATGTGATTTCTTGATAATGGGTGTGTTCCTTATCTTCTCCTCGTGTCTAAACTCTTCTCCATGGCTGGACCCCCAAATAATGTTCCTTTATGTGCTAAGGGGTATCTAGAGAGTGTGATAGGTATAATAACTACCCTCACCCTAACGCGTACCCTAACCCTAACCCCTACCCTAACCCTAGCGCGTACCCTAATCCTAACCCGTAGCCTAAACCGAGCCCTAACCCTAACACTAACTCTAACCCTAACCCTAACCCATACCCTACGCCCTACCCGAACCCCTCCCTGAACCCGTACCCTAAACCGTACCCTAACCCTCACCCTAACCCTAACCCTAACCCTAAGCTACCCTTGACGGCTTCTGCCTCCAATAGATTTCCTAAGCACTAGTGTTTTAAGGAACAGGTTAAAAAGAGAATCCTAATGTGATTTCTTGATAATGGGTGTGTTCTTTACCTTCTCCTCGTGTCTAAACTCTTCTCCATGGCTGGACCCCCAAATAATATTCCTTTACGTGCTAAGGGGTATCTAGAGAGTGGGATAGGTTTAATAACTACCCTCACCCTAACGCGTACCCTAACCCTAACCCCTACCCTAACCCTAACGCGTACCCTAATCCTAACCCGTACCCTAAACCGAGCCCTAACCCTAACCCTAACCCATACCCTACGCCCTCCGCGAACCCCTCCCCGAACCCGTACCCTAAGCCATACCCTAACCCTCACCCTAACCCTAACCCTAACCCTAAGCTACCCTTGACTGCTTCTGCCTCCAATAGATTTCCTAAGCACTAGTGTTTTAAGGAACAGGTTAAAAAGAGAATCCTAATGTGATTTCGTGATAATGGGTGTGTTCCTTATCTTCTCCTAGTGTCTAAACTCTTCTCCATGGCTGGACCCCCAATAATATTCCTGTACGTGCTAAGGGGTATCTAGAGAGTGGGATAGGTTTAATAACTACCCTCACCCTAACGCGTACACTAACCCTAACCCCTACCCTAACCCTAACGCGTACCCTAATCCTAACATGTAGCCTAAACCGAGCCCTAACCCTAACACTAGAACTAACCCTAACCCTAACCCATACCCTACGCCCTACCCGAACCCCTCCCCGAACCCGTACCCTAAGCCGTACCCTAACCCTCACCCTAACCCTAACCCTAACCCTAAGCTACCCTTGACGGCTTCTGCCTCCAATAGATTTCCTAAGCACTAGTGTTTTAAGGAACATGTTAAAAAGAGAATCCTAATGTGATTTCTTGATAACGGGTGTGTTCCTTATCTTCTCCTCGTGTCTAAACTCTTCTCCATGGCTGGACCCCCAAATAATATTCCTTTATGTGCTAAGGGGTATCTAGAGAGTGTGATAGGTTTAATAACTACCCTCACCCTAACGCGTACCCTAACCCTAACCCCTACCCTAACCCTAGCACTTACCCTAATCCTAACCCGTACCCTAAACCGAGCCCTAACCCTAACACTAACTCTAACCCTAACCCTAACCCATACCCTACGCCCTACCCGAACCCCTCCCTGAACCCGTACCCTAAACCGTACCCTAACCCTCACCCTAACCCTAACCCTAACCCTAAGCTACCCTTGACGGCTTCTGCCTCCAATAGATTTCCTAAGCACTAGTGTTTTAAGGAACAGGTTAAAAAGAGAATCCTAATGTGATTTCTTGATAATGGGTGTGTTCCTTATCTTCTCCTCGTGTCTAAACTCTTCTCCATGGCTGGACCCCCAAATAATATTCCTTTACGTGCTAAGGGGTATCTAGAGAGTGGGATAGGTTTAATAACTACCCTCACCCTAACGCGTACCCTAACCCTAACCCCTACCCTAACCCTAACGCGTACCCTAATCCTAACCCGTACCCTAAACCGAGCCCTAACCCTAACACTAGCCCTAACCCTAACCCTAACCCATACCCTACGCCCTACCCGAACCCCTCCCCGAACCCGTACCCTAAGCCGTACCCTAACCCTCACCCTAACCCTAACCCTAACCCTAAGCTACCCTTGACTGCTTCTGCCTCCAATAGATTTCCTAAGCACTAGTGTTTTAAGGAACAGGTTAAAAAGAGAATCCTAATGTGATTTCTTGAGAATGGGTGTGTTCCTTATCTTCTCCTAGTGTCTAAACTCTTCTCCATGGCTGGACCCCCAAATAATATTCCTTTACGTGCTAAGGGGTATCTAGAGAGTGTGATAGGTTTAATATCTACCCTCACCCTAACGCGTACCCTAACCCTAACCGCTACCCTAACCCTAACGAGTACCCTAATCCTAACCCGTACCCTAAACCGAGCCCTAACCCTAACACTAACCCTAACCCTAACCCTAACCCATACCCTACGCCCTACCCGAAACCCTCCACGAACCCGTACCCTAAGCCGTACCCTAACCCTCACCCTAACCCTAACCCTAACCCTAAGCTACCCTTGACTGCTTCTGCCTCCAATAGATTTCCTAACCAGTAGTGTTTTAAGGAACAGTTTAAAAAGAGAATCATATTGTGATTTCTTGATAATGGGTGTGTTCCTTATCTTCTCCTAGTGTCTAAACCCTTCTCCATGGCTGGACCCCCAAATAATATTCCTTTACGTGCTAAGGGGTATCTAGAGATTGGGATAGGTTTAATAACTACCCTCACAGTAAAGCGTACCGTAACCCTAACCCCTACCCTAACACTAACGCGTACCCTAATCCTAACCAGTACCCTAAACTGAGCCCTAACCCTAACACTAACCCTAACCCTAACTCTAACCCATACCCTACGCCCTACCCGAACCCCTCCCCGAACCCGTACCCTAAGCCGTACCCTAACCCTCACCCTAACCCTAACCCTAACCCTAAGCTACCCTTGACGGCTTCTGCCTCCAATAGATTTCCTAAGCACTAGTGATTTAAGGAACAGGTTTAAAGGAGAATCCTAATGTGATTTCTTGATAATGGGTGTGTTCCTTATCTTCTCCTCGTGTCTAAACTCTTCTCCATGGCTGGACCCCCAAATAATATTCCTTTACGTGCTAAGGGGTATCTAGAGAGTGGGATAGGTTTAATAACTACCCTCACCCTAACGCGTACCCTAACCCTAACCCCTACCCTAACCCTAGCGCGTACCCTAATCCTAACCCATACCCTAAACCGAGCCCTAACCCTAACACTAACTCTAACCCTAACCCTAACCAATACCCTACGCCCTACCCGAACCCCTCCCTGAACCCGTACCCTAAACCGTACCCTAACCCTCACCCTAACCCTAACCCTAACCCTAAGCTACCCTTGACGGCTTCTGCCTCCAATAGATTTCCTAAGCACTAGTGTTTTAAGGAACAGGTTAAAAAGAGAATCCTAATGTGATTTCTTGATAATGGGTGTGTTCCTTATCTTCTCCTCGTGTCTAAACTCTTCTCCATGGCTGGAACCCCAAATAATATTCCTTTACGTGCTAAGGGGTATCTAGAGAGTGGCATAGGTTTAATAATTACCCTCACCCTAACGCGTACCCTAACCCTAACCCCTACCCTAACCCTAACGCGTACCCTAATCCTAACCCGTACCCTAAACCGAGCCCTAACCCTAACACTAGCCCTAACCCTAACCCTAACCCATACCCTACGCCCTACCCGAACCCCTCCCTGAACCCGTACCCTAAGCCGTACCCTAACCCTCACCCGAACCCTAACCCTAACCCTAAGCTACCCTTGACTGCTTCTGCCTCCAATAGATTTCCTAAGCACTAGTGTTTTAAGGAACAGGTTAAAAAGAGAATCCTAATGTGATTTCGTGATAATGGGTGTGTTCCTTATCTTCTACTCGTGTCTACACTCTTCTCCATGGCTGGACCCCCAAATAATATTCCTTTACGTGCTAAGGGGTATCTAGAAAGTGGGATAGGTTTAATAACTACCCTCACCCTAACGCGTACCCTAACCCTAACCCCTACCCTATCCCTAACGCGTACCCTAATCCTAACCCGTACCCTAAACCGAGCCCTAACCCTAACACTAGCCCTAACCCTAACCCTAACCCATACCTTACGCCCTACGCGAACCCCTCCCCGAACCCGTACCCTAAGCCGTACCCTAACCCTCACCCTAACCCTAACCCTAACCCTAAGCTACCCTTGACTGCTTCTGCCTCCAATAGATTTCCTAAGCACTAGTGTTTTAAGGAACAGGTTAAAAAGAGAATCCTAATGTGATTTCGTGATAATGGGTGTGTTCCTTATCTTCTCCTCGTGTCTAAACTCTTCTCCATGGCTGGACCCCCAAATAATATTCCTTTACGTGCTAAGGGGTATCTAGAGAGTGGGATAGGTTTAATAACTACCCTCACCCTAACGCGTACCCTAACCCTAACCCCTACCCTAACCCTAACGCGTACCCTAATCCTAACCCGTACCCTAAACCGAGCCCTAACCCTAACACTAACTCTAACCCTAACCCTAACCCATACCCTACGCCCTACCCGAACCCCTCCCTGAACCCAAACCCTAAACCGTACCCTAACCCTCACCCTAACCCTAACCCTAACCCTAAGCTACCCTTGACGGCTTCTGCCTCCAATAGATTTCCTAAGCACTAGTGTTTTAAAGAACAGGTTAAAAAGAGAATCCTAATGTGATTTCGTGATAATGGGTGTGTTCCTTATCTTCTCCTAGTGTCTAAACTCTTCTCCATGGCTGGACCCCCAAATAATATTCCTTTACGTGCTAAGGGGTATCTAGAGAGTGGGATAGGTTTAATAACTAACCTCACCCTATCGCATACCCTAACCCTAACCCCTACCCTAACCCTAACGCGTACCCTAATCCTAACCCGTACCCTAAACCGAGCCCTAACCCTAACACTAACCCTAACCCTATCCCTAACCCATAGCCTACGCCCTACCCGAACCCCTCCCCGAACCCGTACCCTAAGCCGTACCCTAACCCTAAGCCTATCCCTAAGCTACCCTTGACTGCTTCTGCCTCCAATAGATTTCCTAAGCACAAGTGTTTTAAGGAACAGGTTAAAAAGAGAATCCTAATGTGATTTCTTGATAATGGGTGTGTTCCTTATCTTCTCCTCGTGTCTAAACTCTTCTCCATGGCTGGACCCCCAAATAATATTCCTTTACGTGCTAAGGGGTATCTAGAGAATGGGATAGGTTTAATAACTACCCTCACCCTAACGCGTACCCTAACCCTAACCCCTACCCTAACCCTAACGCGTACCCTAATCCTAACCCGTACCCTAAACCGAGCCCTAACCCTAACCCTCGCCCTAACCCTAACCCTAACCCATACACTACGCCCTACCCGAACACCTCCACGAACCCGTACCCTAAGCCGTACCCTAACCCTCACCCTAACCCTAACCCTAACCCTAAGCTACCCTTGACGGCTTCTGCCTCCAATAGATTTCCTAAGCACTAGTGTTTTAAGGAACAGGTTAAAAAGAGAATCCTAATGTGATTTCTTGATAATGGGTGTGTTCCTTATCTTCTCCTCGTGTCTAAACTCTTCTCCATGGCTGGACCCCCAAATAATATTCCTTTACGTGCTAAGGGGTATCTAGAGAGTGGGATAGGTTTAATAACTACCCTCACCCTAACGCGTACCCTAACCCTAACCCCTACCCGAACCCTAACGCGTACCCTAATCCTAACCCGTACCCTAAAGCGAGCCCTAACCCTAACACTAGCCCTAACCCTAACCCTAACCCATACCCTACGCCCTAACCGAACCCCTCCCCGAACCCGTACCCTAAGCCGTACCCTAACCCTCACCCTAACCCTAACCCTAACCCTAAGCTACCCTTGACTGCTTCTGCCTCCAATAGATTTCCTAAGCACTAGTGTTTTAAGGAACAGGTTAAAAAGAGAATCCTAATGTGATTTCGTGATAATGGGTGTGTTCCTTATCTTCTCCTAGTGTCTAAACTCTTCTCCATGGCTGGACCCCCAAATAATATTCCTTTACGTGCTAAGGGGTATCTAGAGAGTGTGATAGGTTTAATAACTACCCTCACCCTAACGCGTACCCTAATCCTAACCTGTACCCTAAACCGAGCCCTAACCCTAACACTAGCCCTAACCCTAACCCTAACACATACCCTACGCCCTACCCGAACCCCTCCCCGAACCCGTACCCTAAGCCGTACCCTAACCCTCAACCTAACCCTAACCCTAACCCTAAGCTACCCTTGACGGCTTCTGCCTCCAATAGATTTCCTAAGCACTAGTGTTTTAAAGAACAGGTTAAAAAGAGAATCCTAATGTGATTTCTTGATAATGGGTGTGTTCCTTATCTTCTCCTCGTGTCTAAACTCTTCTCCATGGCTGGACCCCCAAATAATATTCCTTTATGTGCTAAGGGGTATCTAGAGAGTGTGATAGGTATAATAACTACCCTCACCCTAACGCGTACCCTAACCCTAACCCCTACCCTAACCCTAGCGCGTACCCTAATCCTAACCCGTACCCTAAACCGAGCCCTAACCCTAACACTAACTCTAACCCTAACCCTAACCCATACCCTACGCCCTACCCGAACCCCTCCCTGAACCCAAACCCTAAACCGTACCCTAACCCTCACCCTAACCCTAACCCTAACCCTAAGCTACCCTTGACTGCTTCTGCCTCCAATAGATTTCCTAAGCACTAGTGTTTTAAAGAACAGGTTAAAAAGAGAATCCTAATGTGATTTCGTGATAATGGGTGTGTTCCTTATCTTATCCTAGTGTCTAAACTCTTCTCCATGGCTGGACCCCCAAATAATATTCCTTTACGTGCTAAGGGGTATCTAGAGAGTGTGATAGGTTTAATAACTACCCTCACCCTAACGCGTACCCTAACCCTAACCCCTACCCTAACCCTAACGCGTACCCTAATCCTAACCCGTACCCTAAACCGAGCCCTAACCCTAACACTAGCCCTAACCCTAACCCTAACCCATACCCTACGCCCTACCCGAACCCCTCCCCGAACCCGTACCCTAAGCCGTACCGTACCCCTCACCCTAACTCTAACCCTAACCCTAAGCTACCCTTGACGGCTTCTGCCTCCAATAGATTTCCTAATCACTAGTGTTTTAAGGAACAGGCTAAAAAGAGAATCCTAATGTGATTTCGTGATAATGGGTGTGTTCCTTATCTTCTCCTAGTGTCTAAACTCTTCTCCATGGCTGGACCCCCAAATAATATTCCTTTACGTGCTAAGGGGTATCTAGAGAGTGGGATAGGTTTAATAACTAACCTCACCCTATCGCATACCCTAACCCTAACCCCTACCCTAACCCTAACGCGTACCCTAATCCTAACCCGTACCCTAAACCGAGCCCTAACCCTAACACTAACCCTAACCCTAACCCTAACCCATAGCCTACGCCCTACCCGAACCCCTCCCCGAACCCGTACCCTAAGCCGTACCCTAACCCTAAGCCTATCCCTAAGCTACCCTTGACTGCTTCTGCCTCCAATAGATTTCCTAAGCACAAGTGTTTTAAGGAACAGGTTAAAAAGAGAATCCTAATGTGATTTCTTGATAATGGGTGTGTTCCTTATCTTCTCCTCGTGTCTAAACTCTTCTCCATGGCTGGACCCCCAAATAATATTCCTTTACGTGCTAAGGGGTATCTAGAGAATGGGATAGGTTTAATAACTACCCTCACCCTAACGCGTACCCAACCCTAACCCCTACCCTAACCCTAACGCGTACCCTAATCCTAACCCGTACCCTAAACCGAGCCCTAACCCTAACCCTAGCCCTAACCCTAACCCTAACCCATACCCTACGCCCTACCCGAACACCTCCACGAACCCGTACCCTAAGCCGTACCCTAACCCTCACCCTAACCCTAACCCTAACCCTAAGCTACCCTTGACGGCTTCTGCCTCCAATAGATTTCCTAAGCACTAGTGTTTTAAGGAACATGTTAAAAAGAGAATCCTAATGTGATTTCTTGATAATGGGTGTGTTCCTTGTGTTCTCCTCGTGTCTAAACTCTTCTCCATGGCTGGACCCCCAAATAATATTCCTTTATGTGCTAAGGGGTATCTAGAGAGTGTGATAGGTTTAATAACTACCCTCACCCTAACGCGTACCCTAACCCTAACCCCTACCCTAACCCTAGCGCGTACCCTAATCCTAACCCGTACCCTAAACCGAGCCCTAACCCTAACACTAACTCTAACCCTAACCCTAACCCATACCCTACGCCCTACACGAACCCCTCCCTGAACCCGTACCCTAAACCGTACCCTAACCCTCACCCTAACCCTAACCCTAACCCTAAGCTACCCTTGACGGCTTCTGCCTCCAATAGATTTCCTAAGCACTAGTGTTTTAAGGAACAGGTTAAAAAGAGAATCCTAATGTGATTTCTTGATAATGGGTGTGTTCCTTATCTTCTCCTCGTGTCTAAACTCTTCTCCATGGCTGGACCCCCAAATAATATTCCTTTACGTGCTAAGGGGTATCTAGAGAGTGGGATAGGTTTAATAACTACCCTCACCCTAACGCGTACCCTAACCCTAACCCCTACCCGAACCCTAACGCGTACCCTAATCCTAACCCGTACCCTAAAGCGAGCCCTAACCCTAACACTAGCCCTAACCCTAACCCTAACCCATACCCTACGCCCTAACCGAACCCCTCACCGAACCCGTACCCTAAGCCGTACCCTAACCCTCACCCTAACCCTAACCCTAACCCTAAGCTACCCTTGACTGCTTCTGCCTCCAATAGATTTCCTAAGCACAAGTGTTTTAAGGAACAGGTTAAAAAGAGAATCCTAATGTGATTTCGTGATAATGGGTGTGTTCCTTATCTTCTCCTAGTGTCTAAACTCTTCTCCATGGCTGGACCCCCAAATAATATTCCTTTACGTGCTAAGGGGTATCTAGAGAGTGTGATAGGTTTAATAACTACCCTCACCCTAACGCGTACCCTAACCCTAACCCCTACCCTAACCCTAACGCGTACCCTAATCCTAACCCGTACCCTAAACCGAGCCCTAACCCTAACACTAACCCTAACCCTAACCCTAACCCATACCCTACGCCCTACCCGAACCCCTCCCCGAACCCGTACCCTAAGTCATACCCTAACCCTCACCCTAAACCTAACCCTAACCCTAAGCTACCCTTGACTGCTTCTGCCTCCAATAGTTTTCCTAAGCACTAGTGTTTTAAGGAAAATGTTAAAAAGAGAATCCTAATGTGATTTCGTGATAATGGGTGTGTTCCTTATCTTCTCCTAGTGTCTAAACTCTTCTCCATGGCTGGACCCCCAATAATATTCCTGTACGTGCTAAGGGGTATCTAGAGAGTGGGATAGGTTTAATAACTACCCTCACCCTAACGCGTACACTAACCCTAACCCCTACCCTAACCCTAACGCGTACCCTAATCCTAACCTGTACCCTAAACCGAGCCCTAACCCTAACACTAGCCCTAACCCTAACCCTAACACGTACCCTACGCCCTACCCGAACCCCTCCCCGAACCCGTACCCTAAGCCGTACCCTAACCCTCACCCTAACCCTAACCCTAACCCTAAGCTACCCTTGACGGCTTCTGCCTCCAATAGATTTCCTAAGCACTAGTGTTTTAAGGAACATGTTAAAAAGAGAATCCTAATGTGATTTCTTGATAATGGGTGTGTTCCTTATCTTCTCCTCGTGTCTAAACTCTTCTCCATGGCTGGACCCCCAAATAATATTCCTTTATGTGCTAAGGGGTATCTAGAGAGTGTGATAGGTTTAATAACTACACTCACCCTAACGCGTACCCTAACCCTAACCTCTACCCTCACACTAGCGCGTACCCTAATCCTAACCCGTACCCTAAACCGAGCCTTAACCCTAACACTAACTCTAACCCTAACCCTAACCCATACCCTACGCCCTACCCGAACCCCTCCCTGAACCCGTAACCTAAACCATACCCTAACCCTCACCCTAACCCTAACCCTAACCCTAAGCTACCCTTGACGGCTTCTGCCTCCAATAGATTTCCTAAGCACTATTGTTTTAAGGAACAGGTTAAAAAGAGAATCCTAATGTGATTTCTTGATAATGGGTGTGTTCCTTATCTTCTCCTCGTGTCTAAACTCTTCTCCATGGCTGGACCCCCAAATAATATTCCTTTACGTGCTAAGGGGTATCTAGAGAGTGGGATAGGTTTAATAACTACCCTCACCCTAACGCGTACCCTAACCCTAACCCTAACGCGTACACTAATCCTAACCCGTACCCTAAACCGAGCCCTAACCCTAACACTAGCCCTAACCCTAACCCTAACCCATACCCTACGCCCTACCCGAACCCCTCCCCGAACCCGTACCCTAAGCTGTACCCTAACCCTCACCCTAACCTTAACCCTAACCCTAAGCTACCCTTGACTGCTTCTGCCTCCAATAGATTTCCTAAGCACTAGTGTTTTAAGGAACAGGTTAAAAAGAGAATCCTAATGTGATTTCTTGATAATGGGTGTGTTCCTTATCTTCTCCTCGTGTCTAAACTCTTCTCCATGGCTGGACCCCCAAATAATATTCCTTTATGTGTTAAGGGGTATCTAGAGAGTGTGATAGGTATAATAACTACCCTCACCCTAACGCGTACCCTAACCCTAACCCCTACCCTAACCCTAGCGCGTACCCTAATCCTAACCCGTACCCTAAACCGAGCCCTAACCCTAACACTAGCCCTAACCCTAACCCTAACCCATACCCTACGCCCTACCCGAACCCCTCCCCGAACCCGTACCCTAAGCCGTACCCTAACCCTCACCCTAACCCTAACCCTAACACTAAGCTACCGTTGACTGCTTCTGCCTCCAATAGATTTCCTAAGCACTAGTGTTTTAAGGAACAGGTTAAAAAGAGAATCCTAATGTGATTTCGTGATAATGGGTGTGTTCCATATCTTCTCCTCGTGTCTAAACTCTTCTCCATGGCTGGACCCCCAAATAATATTCCTTTACGTGCTAAGGGGTATCTAGAGAGTGGGATAGGTTTAATAACTACCCTCACCCTAACGCGTAACCTAACCCTAACCCCTACCCTAACCCTAACGCGTACCCTAATCCTAACCCGTACCCTAAACAGAGCCCTAACCCTAACACTAGCCCTAACCCTAACCCTAACCCATACCCTACGCCCTACCCGAACCCCTCCCCGAACCCGTACCCTAAGCCATACCCTAGCCCTCACCCTAACCCTAACACTCACCCTAAGCTACCCTTGACTGCTTCTGCCTCCAATAGATTTCCTAAGCACTAGTGTTTTAAGGAACAGGTTAAAAAGAGAATCCTAATGTGATTTCGTGATAATGGGTGTGTTCCTTATCTTCTCCTAGTGTCTAAACTCTTCTCCATGGCTGGACCCCCAAATAATATTCCTTTACGTGCTAAGGGGTATCTAGAGAGTGGGATAGGTTTAATAACTACCCTCACCCTAACGCGTACCCTAACCCTAACCCCTACCCTAACACTAACGCATACCCTAATCCTAACCCGTACCCTAAACCGAGCCCTAACCCTAACACTAGCGCTAACCCTAACCCTAACCCATACCCTACGCCCTATTCGAACCCCTCCACGAACCCGTACCCTAAGCCGTACCCTAACCCTCACCCTAACCCTAACCCTAACCCTAAGCTACCCTTGACTGCTTCTGCCTCCAATAGATTTCCTAAGCACTAGTGTTTTAAGGAACAGGTTAAAAAGAGAATCCTAATGTGATTTCGTGATAATGGGTGTGTTCCTTATCTTCTCCTCGTGTCTAAACTCTTCTCCATGGCTGGACCCCCAAATAATATTCCTTTACGTGCTAAGGGGTATCTAGAGAGTGGGATAGGTTTAATAACTACCCTCACCCTAACGCGTACCCTAACCCTAACCCCTACCCTATCCCTAACGCGTACCCTAATCCTAACCCGTACCCTAAACCGAGCCCTAACCCTAACACTAGCCCTAACCCTAACCCTAACCCATACCCTACGCCCTACCCGAACCCCTCCCCGAACCCGTACCCTAAGCCGTACCCTAACCCTCACCCTAACCCTAACCCTAACCCTAATCTACCCTTGACTGCTTCTGCCTCCAATAGATTTCCTAAGCACTAGTGTTTTAAGGAACAGGTTAAAAAGAGAATCCTAATGTGATTTCGTGATAATGGGTGTGTTCCATATCTTCTCCTCGTGTCTAAACTCTTCTCCATGGCTGGACCCCCAAATAATATTCCTTTACGTGCTAAGGGGTATCTAGAGAGTGGGATAGGTTTAATAACTACCCTCACCCTAACGCGTACCCTAACCCTAACCCCTACCCTAACCCTAACGCATACCCTAATCCTAACCCGTACCCTAAACCGAGCCCTAACCCTAACACTAGCCCTAACCCTAACCCTAACCCATACCCTACGCCCTACTCGAACCCCTCCCCGAACCCGTACCCTAAGCCGTACCCTAACCCTCACCCTAACCCTAACCCTAACCCTAAGCTACCCTTGAAGGCTTCTGCCTCCAATAGATTTCCTAAGCACTAGTGTTTTAAGGAACAGGTTAAAAAGAGAATCCTAATGTGATTTCTTGATAATGGGTGTGTTCCTTATCTTCTCCTCTTGTCTAAACTCTTCTCCATGGCTGGACCCCCAAATAATATTCCTTTATGTGCTAAGGGGTATCTAGAGAGTGTGATAGGTATAATAACTACCCTCACCCTAACGCGTACCCTAACCCTAACCCCTACCCTAACCCTAGCGCGTACCCTAATCCTAACCCGTACCCTAAACCGAGCCCTAACCCTAACACTAACTCTAACCCTAACCCTAACCCATACCCTACGCCCTACCCGAACCCCTCCCTGAACCCGTACCCTAAACCGTACCCTAACCCTCGCCCTAACCCTAACCCTAACCCTAAGCTACCCTTGACGGCTTCTGCCTCCAATAGATTTCCTAAGCACTAGTGTTTTAAGGAACAGGTTAAAAAGAGAATCCTAATGTGATTTCTTGATAATGGGTGTGTTCCTTATCTTCTCCTCGTGTCTAAACTCTTCTCCATGGCTGGACCCCCAAATAATATTCCTTTACGTGCTAAGGGGTATCTAGAGAGTGGGATAGGTTTAATAACTACCCTCACCCTAACGCGAACCCTAACCCTAACCCCTACCCTAACCCTAACGCGTACCCTAATCCTAACCCGTACCCTAAACCGAGCCCTAACCCTAACACTAGCCCTAACCCTAACCCTAACCCATACCCTACGCCCTACCCGAACCCCTCCCTGAACCCGTACCCTAAGCCGTACCCTAACCCTCACCCGAACCCTAACCCTAACCCTAAGCTACCCTTGACTGCTTCTGCCTCCAATAGATTTCCTAAGCACTAGTGTTTTAAGGAACAGGTTAAAAAGAGAATCCTAATGTGATTTCGTGATAATGGGTGTGTTCCTTATCTTCTCCTCGTGTCTAAACTCTTCTCCATGGCTGGACCCCCAAATAATATTCCTTTACGTGCTAAGGGGTATCTAGAGAGTGGGATAGGTTTAATAACTACCCTCACCCTAACGCGTACCCTAACCCTAACCCCTACCCTATCCCTAACGCGTACCCTAATCCTAACCCGTACCATAAACCGAGCCCTAACCCTAACACTAGCCCTAACCCTAACCCTAACCCATACCTTACGCCCTTCCCGAACCCCTCCCCGAACCCGTACCCTAAGCCGTACCCTAACCCTCTACCTAACCCTAACCCTAACCCTAAGCTACCCTTGACTGCTTCTGCCTCCAATAGATTTCCTAAGCACTAGTGTTTTAAGGAACAGGTTAAAAAGAGAATCCTAATGTGATTTCGTGATAATGGGTGTGTTCCTTATCTTCTCCTCGTGTCTAAACTCTTCTCCATGGCTGGACCCCCAAATAATATTCCTTTACGTGCTAAGGGGTATCTAGAGAGTGGGATAGGTTTAATAACTACCCTCACCCTAACGCGTACCCTAACCCTAACCCCTACCCTAACCCTAACGCGTACCCTAATCCTAACCCGTACCCTAAACCGAGCCCTAACCCTAACACTAGACCTAACCCTAACCCTAACCCATACCCTACGCCCTACCCGAACCCCTCCTCGAACCCGTACCCTAAGCCATACCCTAGCCCTCACCCTAACCCTAACACTAACCCTAAGCTACCCTTGACTGCTTCTGCCTCCAATAGATTTCCTAAGCACTAGTGTTTTAAGGAACAGGTTAAAAAGAAAATCCTAATGTGATTTCGTGATAATGGGTGCGTTCCTTATCTTCTCCTAGTGTCTAAACTCTTCTCCATGGCTGGACCCCCAAATAATATTCCTTTACGTGCTAAGGGGTATCTAGAGAGTGGGATAGGTTTAATAACTACCCTCACCCTAACGCGTACCCTAACCCTAACCCCTACCCTAACCCTAACGCATACCCTAATCCTAACCCGTACCCTAAACCGAGCCCTAACCCTAACACTAGCCCTAACCCTAACCCTAACTCAT
This sequence comes from Balaenoptera acutorostrata, assembly GCF_949987535.1. Classification (NCBI taxonomy): domain Eukaryota; kingdom Metazoa; phylum Chordata; class Mammalia; order Artiodactyla; family Balaenopteridae; genus Balaenoptera; species Balaenoptera acutorostrata. The sequence goes on from NW_026646308.1 coordinate 20,763, forward strand.
ACCCTACGCCCTACTCGAACCCCTCCCCGAACCCGTATCGTAAGCCGTACCCTAACCCTCACACTAACCCTAACCCTAACCCTAAGCTACCCTTGAAGGCTTCTGCCTCCAATAGATTTCCTAAGCACTAGTGTTTTAAGGAACAGGTTAAAAAGAGAATCCTAATGTGATTTCTTGATAATGGGTGTGTTCCTTATCTTCTCCTAGTGTCTAAACTCTTCTCCATGGCTGGACCCCCAAATAATATTCCTTTACGTGCTAAGGGGTATCTAGAGAGTGGGATAGGTTTAATAACTAACCTCACCCTATCGCATACCCTAACCCTAACCCCTACCCTAACCCTAACGCGTACCCTAATCCTAACCCGTACCCTAAACCGAGCCCTAACCCTAACACTAACCCTAACCCTAACCCTAACCCATAGCCTACGCCCTACCCGAACCCCTCCCCGAACCCGTACCCTAAGCCGTACCCTAACCCTAAGCCTATCCCTAAGCTACCCTTGACTGCTTCTGCCTCCAATAGATTTCCTAAGCACAAGTGTTTTAAGGAACAGGTTAAAAAGAGAATCCTAATGTGATTTCTTGATAATGGGTGTGTTCCTTATCTTCTCCTCGTGTCTAAACTCTTCTCCATGGCTGGACCCCCAAATAATATTCCTTTACGTGCTAAGGGGTATCTAGAGAATGGGATAGGTTTAATAACTACCCTCACCCTAACGCGTACCCTAACCCTAACCCCTACCCTAACCCCCCTACCCTAACCCTAGCGCGTACCCTAATCCTAACCCGTATCATAAACCGAGCCCTAACCCTAACACTAACTCTAACCCTAACCCTAACCCATACCCTACGCCCTACCCGAACCCCTCCCTGAACCCGTACCCTAAACCGTACCCTAACCCTCGCCCTAACCCTAACCCTAACCCTAAGCTACCCTTGACGGCTTCTGCCTCCAATAGATTTCCTAAGCACTAGTGTTTTAAGGAACAGGTTAAAAAGAGAATCCTAATGTGATTTCTTGATAATGGGTGTGTTCCTTATCTTCTCCTCGTGTCTAAACTCTTCTCCATGGCTGGACCCCCCAAATAATATTCCTTAACGTGCTAAGGGGTATCTAGAGAGTGGGATAGGTTTAATAACTACCCTCACCCTAACGCGTACCCTAACCCTAACCCCTACCCTAACCCTAACGCGTACCCTAATCCTAACCCGTACCCTAAACCGAGCCCTAACCCTAACACTAGCCCTAACCCTAACCCTAACCCATACCCTACGCCCTACCCGAACCCCTCCCTGAACCCGTACCCTAAGCCGTACCCTAACCCTCACCCGAACCCTAACCCTAACCCTAAGCTACCCTTGACTGCTTCTGCCTCCAATAGATTTCCTAAGCACTAGTGTTTTAAGGAACAGGTTAAAAAGAGAATCCTAATGTGATTTCGTGATAATGGGTGTGTTCCTTATCTTCTCCTCGTGTGTAAACTCTTCTCCATGGCTGGACCCCCAAATAATATTCCTTTACGTGCTAAGGGGTATCTAGAGAGTGGGATAGGTTTAATAACTACCCTCACCCTAACGCGTACCCTAACTCTAACCCCTACCCTATCCCTAACGCGTACCCTAATCCTAACCCGTACCATAAACCGAGCCCTAACCCTAACACTAGCCCTAACCCTAACCCTAACCCATACCTTACGCCCTACCCGAACCCCTCCCCGAACCCGTACCCTAAGCCGTACCCTAACCCTCACCCTAACCCTAACCCTAACCCTAAGCTACCCTTGACTGCTTCTGCCTCCAATAGATTTCCTAAGCACTAGTGTTTTAAGGAACAGGTTAAAAAGAGAATCCTAATGTGATTTCGTGATAATGGGTGTGTTCCTTATCGTCTCCTCGTGTCTAAACTCTTCTCCATGGCTGGACCCCCAAATAATATTCCTTTACGTGCTAAGGGGTATCTAGAGAGTGGGATAGGTTTAATAACTACCCTCACCCTAACGCGTACCCTAACCCTAACCCCTACCCTAACCCTAACGCGTACCCTAATCCTAACCCGTACCCTAAACCGAGCCCTAACCCTAACACTAGCCCTAACCCTAACCCTAACCCATACCCTACGCCCTACCCGAACCCCTCCCCGAACCCGTACCCTAAGCCAAACCCTAACCCTCACCCCTAACCCTAACACTAACCCTAAGCTACCCTTGACTGCTTCTGCCTCCAATAGATTTCCTAAGCACTAGTGTTTTAAGGAACAGGTTAAAAAGAAAATCCTAATGTGATTTCGTGATAATGGGTGTGTTCCTTATCTTCTCCTCGTGTCTAAACTCTTCTCCATGGCTGGACCCCCAAATAATATTCCTTTACGTGCTAAGGGGTATCTAGAGAGTGGATAGGTTTAATAACTAACCCTCACCCTAACGCGTACCCTAACCCTAACCCCTACCCTAACCCTAACGCATACCCTAATCCTAACCCGTACCCTAAACCGAGCCCTAACCCTAACACTAGCCCTAACCCTAACCCTAACCCATACCCCTACGCCCTACTCGAACCCCTCCCCGAACCCGTATCGTAAGCCGTACCCTAACCCTCACCCTAACCCTAACCCTAACCCTAAGCTACCCTTGACGGCTTCTGCCTCCAATAGATTTCCTAAGCACTAGTGTTTTAAGGAACAGGTTAAAAAGAGAATCCTAATGTGATTTCTTGATAATGGGTGTGTTCCTTGTGTTCTCCTCGGTCTAAACTCTTCTCCATGGCTGGACCCCCAAATAATATTCCTTTATGTGCTAAGGGGTATCTAGAGAGTGTGATAGGTTTAATAACTACCCTCACCCTAACCCTAACCCTAACCCTAAGCTACCCTTGACGGCTTCTGCCTCCAATAGATTTCCTAAGCACTAGTGTTTTAAGGAACAGGTTAAAAAGAGAATCCTAATGTGATTTCTTGATAATGGGTGTGTTCCTTATCTTCTCCTCGTGTCTAAACTCTTCTCCATGGCTGGACCCCCAAATAATATTCCTTTACGTGCTAAGGGGTATCTAGAGAGTGGGATAGGTTTAATAACTACCCTCACCCTAACGCGTACCCTAAACCTAAACCCTACCCGAACCCTAACGCGTACCCTAATCCTAACCCGTACCCTAAAGCGAGCCCTAACTCTAACACTAGCCCTAACCCTAACCCTAACCCATACCCTACGCCCTACCCGAACCCCTCCCCGAACCCGTACCCTAAGCCGTACCCTAACCCTCACCCTAACCCTAACCCTAACCCTAAGCTACCCTTGACTGCTTCTGCCTCCAATAGATTTCCTAAGCACTAGTGTTTTAAGGAACAGGTTAAAAAGAGAATCCTAATGTGATTTCGTGATAATGGGTGTGTTCCTTATCTTCTCCTAGTGTCTAAACTCTTCTCCATGGCTGGACCCCCAAATAATATTCCTTTACGTGCTAAGGGGTATCTAGAGAGTGTGATAGGTTTAATAACTACCCTCACCCTAACGCGTACCCTAACCCTAACCCCTACCCTAACCCTAACGCGTACCCTAATCCTAACCCGTACCCTAAACCGAGCCCTAACCCTAACACTAACCCTAACCCTAACCCTAACCCATACCCTACGCCCTATCCGAACCCCTCCCCGAACCCGTACCCTAAGTCATACCCTAACCCTCACCCTAACCCTAACCCTAACCCTAAGCTACCCTTGACTGCTTCTGCCTCCAATAGATTTCCTAAGCACTAGTGTTTTAAGGAAAATGTTAAAAAGAGAATCCTAATGTGATTTCGTGATAATGGGTGTGTTCCTTATCTTCTCCTAGTGTCTAAACTCTTCTCCATGGCTGGACCCCCAATAATATTCCTGTACGTGCTAAGGGGTATCTAGAGAGTGGGATAGGTTTAATAACTACCCTCACCCTAACGCGTACACTAACCCTAACCCCTACCCTAACCCTAACGCGTACCCTAATCCTAACCTGTACCCTAAACCGAGCCCTAACCCTAACACTAGCCCTAACCCTAACCCTAACACATACCCTACGCCCTACCCGAACCCCTCCCCGAACCCGTACCCTAAGCCGTACCCTAACCCTCACCCTAACCCTAACCCTAACCCTAAGCTACCCTTGACGGCTTCTGCCTCCAATAGATTTCCTAAGCACTAGTGTTTTAAGGAACATGTTAAAAAGAGAATCCTAATGTGATTTCTTGATAATGGGTGTGTTCCTTATCTTCTCCTCGTGTCTAAACTCTTCTCCATGGCTGGACCCCCAAATAATATTCCTTTATGTGCTAAGGGGTATCTAGAGAGTGTGATAGGTTTAATAACTACCTACGCTCACCCTAACGCGTACCCTAACCCTAAGCCCTATCCTAACCCTAACGCGTACCCTAATCCTAACCCGTACCCTAAACCGAGCCCTAAACCTAACACAAGCCCTAACCCTAACCCTAACCCATACCCTACGCCCTACCCGAACACCTCCCCGAACCCGTACCCTAAGCCATACCCTAGCCCTCACCCTAACCCTAACACTAACCCTAAGCTACCCTTGACTGCTTCTGCCTACAATAGATTTCCTAAGCACTAGTGTTTTAAGGAACAGGTTAAAAAGAGAATCCTAATATGATTTCGTGATAATGGGTGTGTTCCTTATCTTCTCCTCGTGTCTAAACTCTTCTCCATGGCTGGACCCCCAAACAATATTCCTTTACGTGCTAAGGGGTATCTAGAGAGTGGGATAGGTTTAATAACTACCCTCACCCTAACGCGTTCCCTAACCCTAACCCCTACCCTAACCCTAACGCGTACCCTAATCCTAACCCTTACCCTAAACCGATCCCTAAACCTAACACTAGCCCTAACCCTAACCCTAACCAATACCCTACGCCCTACCCGAACCCCTCCCCGAACCCGTACCCTAAGCCGTACCCTAACCCTCACCCTAACCCTAAGCTACCCTTGACTGCTTCTGCCTCCAATAGATTTCCTAAGCACTAGTGTTTTAAGGAACAGGTTAAAAAGAGAATCCTAATGTGATTTCTTGATAATGGGTGTGTTCCTTATCTTCTCCTAGTGTCTAAATTCTTCTCCATGGCTGGACCCCCAAATAATATTCCTTTACGTGCTAAGGGGTATCTAGAGAGTGGGATAGGTTTAATAACTAACCTCACCCTATCGCGTACCCTAACCCTAACCCCTACCCTAACACTAACGCGTACCCTAATCCTAACCCGTACCCTAAACCGAGCCCTAACCCTAACACTAACCCTAACCCTAACCCTAACCCATACCCTACGCCCTACCCGAACCCCTCCCCGAACCCGTACCCTAAGCCATACCCTAACCCTCACCCTAACCCTAACCCTAACCCTAAGCTACCCTTGACTGCTTCTGCCTCCAATAGATTTCCTAAGCACTAGTGTTTTAAGGAACAGGTGAAAAGAGAATCCTCATGTGATTTCTTCATAATGGGTGTGTTCCTTATCTTCTCCTCGTGTCTAAACTCTTCTCCATGGCTGGACCCCCAAATAATATTCCTTTACGTGCTAAGGGGTATCTAGAGAGTGTGATAGGTTTAATAACTACCCCCACCCTAACGCGTACCCTAACCCTAACCCCTACCCTAACACTAACGCGTACCCTAATCCTAACCCGTACCCTAAACCGAGCCCTAACCCTAACACTAACCCTAACCCTAACCCTAACCCATACCCTACGCCCTACCCGAACCCCTCCCCGAACCCGTACCCTAAGCCATACCCTAACCCTCACCCTAACCCTAACCCTAACCCTAAGCTACCCTTGACGGCTTCTGCCTCCAATAGATTTCCTAAGCACTATTGTTTTAAGGAACAGGTTAAAAAGAGAATCCTAATGTGATTTCTTGATAATGGGTGTGTTCCTTATCTTCTCCTCGTGTCTAAACTCTTCTCCATGGCTGGACCCCCAAATAATATTCCTTTACGTGCTAAGGGGTATCTAGAGAGTGGGATAGGTTTAATAACTACCCTCACCCTAACGCGTACCCTAACCCTAACCCTAACGCGTACACTAATCCTAACCCGTACCCTAAACCGAGCCCTAACCCTAACACTAGCCCTAACCCTAACCCTAACCCATACCCTACGCCCTACCCGAACCCCTCCCCGAACCCGTACCCTAAGCTGTACCCTAACCCTCACCCTAACCTTAACCCTAACCCTAAGCTACCCTTGACTGCTTCTGCCTCCAATAGATTTCCTAAGCACTAGTGTTTTAAGGAACAGGTTAAAAAGAGAATCCTAATGTGATTTCTTGATAATGGGTGTGTTCCTTATCTTCTCCTCGTGTCTAAACTCTTCTCCATGGCTGGACCCCCAAATAATATTCCTTTATATGTTAAGGGGTATCTAGAGAGTGTGATAGGTATAATAACTACCCTCACCCTAACGCGTACCCTAACCCTAACCCCTACCCTAACCCTAGCGCGTACCCTAATCCTAACCCGTACCCTAAACCGAGCCCTAACCCTAACACTAGCCCTAACCCTAACCCTAACCCATACCCTACGCCCTACCCGAACCCCTCCCCGAACCCGTACCCTAAGCCGTACCCTAACCCTCACCCTAACCCTAACCCTAACACTAAGCTACCGTTGACTGCTTCTGCCTCCAATAGATTTCCTAAGCACTAGTGTTTTAAGGAACAGGTTAAAAAGAGAATCCTAATGTGATTTCGTGATAATGGGTGTGTTCCATATCTTCTCCTCGTGTCTAAACTCTTCTCCATGGCTGGACCCCCAAATAATATTCCTTTACGTGCTAAGGGGTATCTAGAGAGTGGGATAGGTTTAATAACTACCCTCACCCTAACGCGTAACCTAACCCTAACCCCTACCCTAACCCTAACGCGTACCCTAATCCTAACCCGTACCCTAAACAGAGCCCTAACCCTAACACTAGCCCTAACCCTAACCCTAACCCATACCCTACGCCCTACCCGAACCCCTCCCCGAACCCGTACCCTAAGCCATACCCTAGCCCTCACCCTAACCCTAACACTCACCCTAAGCTACCCTTGACTGCTTCTGCCTCCAATAGATTTCCTAAGCACTAGTGTTTTAAGGAACAGGTTAAAAAGAGAATCCTAATGTGATTTCGTGATAATGGGTGTGTTCCTTATCTTCTCCTAGTGTCTAAACTCTTCTCCATGGCTGGACCCCCAAATAATATTCCTTTACGTGCTAAGGGGTATCTAGAGAGTGGGATAGGTTTAATAACTACCCTCACCCTAACGCGTACCCTAACCCTAACCCCTACCCTAACCCTAACGCATACCCTAATCCTAACCCGTACCCTAAACCGAGCCCTAACCCTAACACTAGCGCTAACCCTAACCCTAACCCATACCCTACGCCCTATTCGAACCCCTCCACGAACCCGTACCCTAAGCCGTACCCTAACCCTCACCCTAACCCTAACCCTAACCCTAAGCTACCCTTGACTGCTTCTGCCTCCAATAGATTTCCTAAGCACTAGTGTTTTAAGGAACAGGTTAAAAAGAGAATCCTAATGTGATTTCGTGATAATGGGTGTGTTCCTTATTTCTCCTCGTGTCTAAACTCTTCTCCATGGCTGGACCCCCAAATAATATTCCTTTACGTGCTAAGGGGTATCTAGAGAGTGGGATAGGTTTAATAACTACCCTCACCCTAACGCGTACCCTAACCCTAACCCCTACCCTATCCCTAACGCGTACCCTAATCCTAACCCGTACCCTAAACCGAGCCCTAACCCTAACACTAGCCCTAACCCTAACCCTAACCCATACCCTACGCCCTACCCGAACCCCTCCCCGAACCCGTACCCTAAGCCGTACCCTAACCCTCACCCTAACCCTAACCCTAACCCTAATCTACCCTTGACTGCTTCTGCCTCCAATAGATTTCCTAAGCACTAGTGTTTTAAGGAACAGGTTAAAAAGAGAATCCTAATGTGATTTCGTGATAATGGGTGTGTTCCATATCTTCTCCTCGTGTCTAAACTCTTCTCCATGGCTGGACCCCCAAATAATATTCCTTTACGTGCTAAGGGGTATCTAGAGAGTGGGATAGGTTTAATAACTACCCTCACCCTAACGCGTACCCTAACCCTAACCCCTACCCTAACCCTAACGCATACCCTAATCCTAACCCGTACCCTAAACCGAGCCCTAACCCTAACACTAGCCCTAACCCTAACCCTAACCCATACCCTACGCCCTACCCGAACCCCTCCCCGAACCCGTACCCTAAGCCGTACCCTAACCCTCACCCTAACCCTAACCCTAACCCTAAGCTACCCTTGAAGGCTTCTGCCTCCAATAGATTTCCTAAGCACTAGTGTTTTAAGGAACAGGTTAAAAAGAGAATCCTAATGTGATTTCTTGATAATGGGTGTGTTCCTTATCTTCTCCTCGTGTCTAAACTCTTCTCCATGGCTGGACCCCCAAATAATATTCCTTTATGTGCTAAGGGGTATCTAGAGAGTGTGATAGGTATAATAACTACCCTCACCCTAACGCGTACCCTAACCCTAACCCCTACCCTAACCCTAGCGCGTACCCTAATCCTAACCCGTACCCTAAACCGAGCCCTAAACCTAACACTAACTCTAACCCTAACCCTAACCCATACCCTACGCCCTACCCGAACCCCTCCCTGAACCCGTACCCTAAACCGTACCCTAACCCTCGCCCTAACCCTAACCCTAACCCTAAGCTACCCTTGACGGCTTCTGCCTCCAATAGATTTCCTAAGCACTAGTGTTTTAAGGAACAGGTTAAAAAGAGAATCCTAATGTGATTTCTTGATAATGGGTGTGTTCCTTATCTTCTCCTCGTGTCTAAACTCTTCTCCATGGCTGGACCCCCAAATAATATTCCTTAACGTGCTAAGGGGTATCTAGAGAGTGGGATAGGTTTAATAACTACCCTCACCCTAACGCGTACCCTAACCCTAACCCCTACCCTAACCCTAACGCGTACCCTAATCCTAACCCGTACCCTAAACCGAGCCCTAACCCTAACACTAGCCCTAACCCTAACCCTAACCCATACCCTACGCCCTACCCGAACCCCTCCCTGAACCCGTACCCTAAGCCGTACCCTAACCCTCACCCGAACCCTAACCCTAACCCTAAGCTACCCTTGACTGCTTCTGCCTCCAATAGATTTCCTAAGCACTAGTGTTTTAAGGAACAGGTTAAAAAGAGAATCCTAATGTGATTTCGTGATAATGGGTGTGTTCCTTATCTTCTCCTCGTGTGTAAACTCTTCTCCATGGCTGGACCCCCAAATAATATTCCTTTACGTGCTAAGGGGTATCTAGAGAGTGGGATAGGTTTAATAACTACCCTCACCCTAACGCGTACCCTAACCCTAACCCCTACCCTATCCCTAACGCGTACCCTAATCCTAACCCGTACCATAAACCGAGCCCTAACCCTAACACTAGCCCTAACCCTAACCCTAACCCATACCTTACGCCCTACCCGAACCCCTCCCCGAACCCGTACCCTAAGCCGTACCCTAACCCTCACCCTAACCCTAACCCTAACCCTAAGCTACCCTTGACTGCTTCTGCCTCCAATAGATTTCCTAAGCACTAGTGTTTTAAGGAACAGGTTAAAAAGAGAATCCTAATGTGATTTCGTGATAATGGGTGTGTTCCTTATCGTCTCCTCGTGTCTAAACTCTTCTCCATGGCTGGACCCCCAAATAATATTCCTTTACGTGCTAAGGGGTATCTAGAGAGTGGGATAGGTTTAATAACTACCCTCACCCTAACGCGTACCCTAACCCTAACCCCTACCCTAACCCTAACGCATACCCTAATCCTAACCCGTACCCTAAACCGAGCCCTAACCCTAACACTAGCCCTAACCCTAACCCTAACCCATACCCTACGCCCTACTCGAACCCCTCCCCGAACCCGTATCGTAAGCCGTACCCTAACCCTCACCCTAACCCTAACCCTAACCCTAAGCTACCCTTGACGGCTTCTGCCTCCAATAGATTTCCTAAGCACTAGTGTTTTAAGGAACAGGTTAAAAAGAGAATCCTAATGTGATTTCTTGATAATGGGTGTGTTCCTTATCTTCTCCTCGTGTCTAAACTCTTCTCCATGGCTGGACCCCCAAATAATATTCCTTTATGTGCTAAGGGGTATCTAGAGAGTGTGATAGGTATAATAACTACCCTCACCCTAACGCGTACCCTAACCCTAACCCCTACCCTAACCCTAGCGCGTACCCTAATCCTAACCCGTACCCTAAACCGAGCCCTAACCCTAACACTAACTCTAACCCTAACCCTAACCCATACCCTACGCCCTACCCGAACCCCTCCCTGAACCCAAACCCTAAACCGTACCCTAACCCTCACCCTAACCCTAACCCTAACCCTAAGCTACCCTTGACGGCTTCTGCCTCCAATAGATTTCCTAAGCACTAGTGTTTTAAGGAACAGGTTAAAAAGAGAATCCTAATGTGATTTCGTGATAATGGGTGTGTTCCTTATCTTATCCTAGTGTCTAAACTCTTCTCCATGGCTGGACACCCAAATAATATTCCTTTACGTGCTAAGGGGTATCTAGAGAGTGTGATAGGTTTAATAACTACCCTCACCCTAACGCGTACCCTAACCCTAACCCCTACTCTAACCCTAACGCGTACCCTAATCCTAACCCGTACCCTAAACCGAGCCCTAACCCTAACACTAGCCCTAACCCTAACCCTAACCCATACCCTACGCCCTACCCGAACCCCTCCCCGAACCCGTACCCTAAGCCGTACCGTACCCCTCACCCTAACTCTAACCCTAACCCTAAGCTACCCTTGACTGCTTCTGCCTCCAATAGATTTCCTAAGCACTAGTGTTTTAAGGAACAGGTTAAAAAGAGAATCCTAATGTGATTTCGTGATAATGGGTGTGTTCCTTATCTTCTCCTAGTGTCTAAACTCTTCTCCATGGCTGGACCCCCAAATAATATTCCTTTACGTGATAAGGGGTATCTAGAGAGTGTGACAGGTTTAATAACTACCCTCACCCTAACGCGTACCCTAACCCTAACCGCTACCCTAACCCTAACGAGTACCCTAATCCTAACCCGTACCCTAAACCGAGCCCTAACCCTAACACTAACCCTAACCCTAACCCATACCTTACGCCCTACCCGAAACCCTCCCCGAACCCGTACCCTAAGCCGTACCCTAACCCTCACCCTAACCCTAACCCTAACCCTAAGCTACCCTTCACTGCTTCTGACTCCAATAGATTTCCTAACCACTAGTGTTTTAAGGAACAGTTTAAAAAGAGAATCATATTGTGATTTCTTGATAATGGGTGTGTTCCTTATCTTCTCCTAGTGTCTAAACTCTTCTCCATGGCTGGACCCCCAAATAATATTCCTTTACGTGCTAAGGGGTATCTAGAGAGTGGGATAGGTTTAATAACTAACCTCACCCTATCGCATACCCTAACCCTAACCCCTACCCTAACCCTAACGCATACCCTAATCCTAACCCGTACCCTAAAGCGAGCCCTAACCCTAACACTAACCCTAACCCTAACCCTAACCCATAGCCTACGCCCTACCCGAACCCCTCCCCGAACCCGTACCCTACGCCGTACCCTAACCCTAAGCCTATCCCTAAGCTACCCTTGACTGCTTCTGCCTCCAATAGATTTCCTAAGCACAAGTGTTTTAAGGAACAGGTTAAAAAGAGAATCCTAATGTGATTTCTTGATAATGGGTGTGTTCCTTATCTTCTCCTCGTGTCTAAACTCTTCTCCATGGCTGGACCCCCAAATAATATTCCTTTACGTGCTAAGGGGTATCTAGAGAATGGGATAGGTTTAATAACTACCCTCACCCTAACGCGTACCCTAACCCTAACCCCTACCCTAACCCTAACGCATACCCTAATCCTAACTCGTACCCTAAACCGAGCCCTAACCCTAACCCTAGCCCTAACCCTAACCCTAACCCATACCCCACGCCCTACCCGAACACCTCCACGAACCCGTACCCTAAGCCGTACCCTAACCCTCACCCTAACCCTAACCCTAACACTAAGCTACCCTTGACGGCTTCTGCCTCCAATAGATTTCCTAAGCACTAGTGTTTTAAGGAACATGTTAAAAAGAGAATCCTAATGTGATTTCTTGATAATGGGTGTGTTCCTTGTGTTCTCCTCGGGTCTAAACTCTTCTCCATGGCTGGACCCCCAATAATATTCCTGTACGTGCTAAGGGGTATCTAGAGAGTGGGATAGGTTTAATAACTACCCTCACCCTAACGCGTACACTAACCCTAACCCCTACCCTAACCCTAACGCGTACCCTAATCCTAACCTGTACCCTAAACCGAGCCCTAACCCTAACACTAGCCCTAACCCTAACCCTAACACATACCCTACGCCCTACCCGAACCCCTCCCCGAACCCGTACCCTAAGCCGTACCCTAACCCTCACCCTAACCCTAACCCTAACCCTAAGCTACCCTTGACGGCTTCTGCCTCCAATAGATTTCCTAAGCACTAGTGTTTTAAGGAACATGTTAAAAAGAGAATCCTAATGTGATTTCTTGATAATGGGTGTGTTCCTTATCTTCTCCTCGTGTCTAAACTCTTCTCCATGGCTGGACCGCCAAATAATATTCCTTTATGTGCTAAGGGGTATCTAGAGAGTGTGATAGGTTTAATAACTACCCTCACCCTAACGCGTACCCTAACCCTAACCTCTACCCTCACACTAGCGCGTACCCTAATCCTAACCCGTACCCTAAACCGAGCCCTAACCCTAACACTAACTCTAACCCTAACCCTAACCCATACCCTACGCCCTACCCGAACCCCTCCCTGAACCCGTAACCTAAACCGTACCCTAACCCTCACCCTAACCCTAACACTAACCCTAAGCTACCCTTGACGGCTTCTGCCTCCAATAGATTTCCTAAGCACTATTGTTTTAAGGAACAGGTTAAAAAGAGAATCCTAATGTGATTTCTTGATAATGGGTGTGTTCCTTATCTTCTCCTCGTGTCTAAACTCTTCTCCATGGCTGGACCCCCAAATAATATTCCTTTACGTGCTAAGGGGTATCTAGAGAGTGGGATAGGTTTAATAACTACCCTCACCCTAACGCGTACCCTAACCCTAACCCTAACGCGTACACTAATCCTAACCCGTACCCTAAACCGAGCCCTAACCCTAACACTAGCCCTAACCCTAACCCTAACCCATACCCTACGCCCTACCCGAACCCCTCCCCGAACCCGTACCCTAAGCTGTACCCTAACCCTCACCCTAACCTTAACCCTAACCCTAAGCTACCCTTGACTGCTTCTGCCTCCAATAGATTTCCTAAGCACTAGTGTTTTAAGGAACAGGTTAAAAAGAGAATCCTAATGTGATTTCTTGATAATGGGTGTGTTCCTTATCTTCTCCTAGTGTCTAAACTATTCTCCATGGCTGGACCCCCAAATAATATTCCTTTATGTGTTAAGGGGTATCTAGAGAGTGTGATAGGTATAATAACTACCCTCACCCTAACGCGTACCCTAACCCTAACCCCTACCCTAACCCTAACGCGTACCCTAATCCTAACCCGTACCCTAAACAGAGCCCTAACCCTAACACTAGCCCTAACCCTAACCCTAACCCATACCCTACGCCCTACCCGAACCCCTCCCCGAACCCGTACCCTAAGCCATACCCTAGCCCTCACCCTAACCCTAACACTCACCCTAAGCTACCCTTGACTGCTTCTGCCTCCAATAGATTTCCTAAGCACTAGTGTTTTAAGGAACAGGTTAAAAAGAGAATCCTAATGTGATTTCGTGATAATGGGTGTGTTCCTTATCTTCTCCTAGTGTCTAAACTCTTCTCCATGGCTGGACCCCCAAATAATATTCCTTTACGTGCTAAGGGGTATCTAGAGAGTGGGATAGGTTTAATAACTACCCTCACCCTAACGCGTACCCTAACCCTAACCCCTACCCTATCCCTAACGCGTACCCTAATCCTAACCCGTACCCTAAACCGAGCCCTAACCCTAACACTAGCCCTAACCCTAACCCTAACCCATACCCTACGCCCTACCCGAACCCCTCCCCGAACCCGTACCCTAAGCCGTACCCTAACCCTCACCCTAACCCTAACCCTAACCCTAATCTACCCTTGACTGCTTCTGCCTCCAATAGATTTCCTAAGCACTAGTGTTTTAAGGAACAGGTTAAAAAGAGAATCCTAATGTGATTTCGTGATAATGGGTGTGTTCCATATCTTCTCCTCGTGTCTAAACTCTTCTCCATGGCTGGACCCCCAAATAATATTCCTTTACGTGCTAAGGGGTATCTAGAGAGTGGGATAGGTTTAATAACTACCCTCACCCTAACGCGTACCCTAACCCTAACCCCTACCCTAACCCTAACGCATACCCTAATCCTAACCCGTACCCTAAACCGAGCCCTAACCCTAACACTAGCCCTAACCCTAACCCTAACCCATACCCTACGCCCTACCCGAACCCCTCCCCGAACCCGTACCCTAAGCCGTACCCTAACCCTCACCCTAACCCTAACCCTAACCCTAAGCTACCCTTGAAGGCTTCTGCCTCCAATAGATTTCCTAAGCACTAGTGTTTTAAGGAACAGGTTAAAAAGAGAATCCTAATGTGATTTCTTGATAATGGGTGTGTTCCTTATCTTCTCCTCGTGTCTAAACTCTTCTCCATGGCTGGACCCCCAAATAATATTCCTTTATGTGCTAAGGGGTATCTAGAGAGTGTGATAGGTATAATAACTACCCTCACCCTAACGCGTACCCTAACCCTAACCCCTACCCTAACCCTAGCGCGTACCCTAATCCTAACCCGTACCCTAAACCGAGCCCTAAACCTAACACTAACTCTAACCCTAACCCTAACCCATACCCTACGCCCTACCCGAACCCCTCCCTGAACCCGTACCCTAAACCGTACCCTAACCCTCGCCCTAACCCTAACCCTAACCCTAAGCTACCCTTGACGGCTTCTGCCTCCAATAGATTTCCTAAGCACTAGTGTTTTAAGGAACAGGTTAAAAAGAGAATCCTAATGTGATTTCTTGATAATGGGTGTGTTCCTTATCTTCTCCTCGTGTCTAAACTCTTCTCCATGGCTGGACCCCCAAATAATATTCCTTAACGTGCTAAGGGGTATCTAGAGAGTGGGATAGGTTTAATAACTACCCTCACCCTAACGCGTACCCTAACCCTAACCCCTACCCTAACCCTAACGCGTACCCTAATCCTAACCCGTACCCTAAACCGAGCCCTAACCCTAACACTAGCCCTAACCCTAACCCTAACCCATACCCTACGCCCTACCCGAACCCCTCCCTGAACCCGTACCCTAAGCCGTACCCTAACCCTCACCCGAACCCTAACCCTAACCCTAAGCTACCCTTGACTGCTTCTGCCTCCAATAGATTTCCTAAGCACTAGTGTTTTAAGGAACAGGTTAAAAAGAGAATCCTAATGTGATTTCGTGATAATGGGTGTGTTCCTTATCTTCTCCTCGTGTGTAAACTCTTCTCCATGGCTGGACCCCCAAATAATATTCCTTTACGTGCTAAGGGGTATCTAGAGAGTGGGATAGGTTTAATAACTACCCTCACCCTAACGCGTACCCTAACCCTAACCCCTACCCTATCCCTAACGCGTACCCTAATCCTAACCCGTACCATAAACCGAGCCCTAACCCTAACACTAGCCCTAACCCTAACCCTAACCCATACCTTACGCCCTACCCGAACCCCTCCCCGAACCCGTACCCTAAGCCGTACCCTAACCCTCACCCTAACCCTAACCCTAACCCTAAGCTACCCTTGACTGCTTCTGCCTCCAATAGATTTCCTAAGCACTAGTGTTTTAAGGAACAGGTTAAAAAGAGAATCCTAATGTGATTTCGTGATAATGGGTGTGTTCCTTATCGTCTCCTCGTGTCTAAACTCTTCTCCATGGCTGGACCCCCAAATAATATTCCTTTACGTGCTAAGGGGTATCTAGAGAGTGGGATAGGTTTAATAACTACCCTCACCCTAACGCGTACCCTAACCCTAACCCCTACCCTAACCCTAACGCATACCCTAATCCTAACCCGTACCCTAAACCGAGCCCTAACCCTAACACTAGCCCTAACCCTAACCCTAACCCATACCCTACGCCCTACTCGAACCCCTCCCCGAACCCGTATCGTAAGCCGTACCCTAACCCTCACCCTAACCCTAACCCTAACCCTAAGCTACCCTTGACGGCTTCTGCCTCCAATAGATTTCCTAAGCACTAGTGTTTTAAGGAACAGGTTAAAAAGAGAATCCTAATGTGATTTCTTGATAATGGGTGTGTTCCTTATCTTCTCCTCGTGTCTAAACTCTTCTCCATGGCTGGACCCCCAAATAATATTCCTTTATGTGCTAAGGGGTATCTAGAGAGTGTGATAGGTATAATAACTACCCTCACCCTAACGCGTACCCTAACCCTAACCCCTACCCTAACCCTAGCGCGTACCCTAATCCTAACCCGTACCCTAAACCGAGCCCTAACCCTAACACTAACTCTAACCCTAACCCTAACCCATACCCTACGCCCTACCCGAACCCCTCCCTGAACCCAAACCCTAAACCGTACCCTAACCCTCACCCTAACCCTAACCCTAACCCTAAGCTACCCTTGACGGCTTCTGCCTCCAATAGATTTCCTAAGCACTAGTGTTTTAAGGAACAGGTTAAAAAGAGAATCCTAATGTGATTTCGTGATAATGGGTGTGTTCCTTATCTTATCCTAGTGTCTAAACTCTTCTCCATGGCTGGACACCCAAATAATATTCCTTTACGTGCTAAGGGGTATCTAGAGAGTGTGATAGGTTTAATAACTACCCTCACCCTAACGCGTACCCTAACCCTAACCCCTACTCTAACCCTAACGCGTACCCTAATCCTAACCCGTACCCTAAACCGAGCCCTAACCCTAACACTAGCCCTAACCCTAACCCTAACCCATACCCTACGCCCTACCCGAACCCCTCCCCGAACCCGTACCCTAAGCCGTACCCTAACCCTCACCCTAACCCTAACCCTAACCCTAAGCTACCCTTGAAGGCTTCTGCCTCCAATAGATTTCCTAAGCACTAGTGTTTTAAGGAACAGGTTAAAAAGAGAATCCTAATGTGATTTCTTGATAATGGGTGTGTTCCTTATCTTCTCCTCGTGTCTAAACTCTTCTCCATGGCTGGACCCCCAAATAATATTCCTTTATGTGCTAAGGGGTATCTAGAGAGTGTGATAGGTATAATAACTACCCTCACCCTAACGCGTACCCTAACCCTAACCCCTACCCTAACCCTAGCGCGTACCCTAATCCTAACCCGTACCCTAAACCGAGCCCTAAACCTAACACTAACTCTAACCCTAACCCTAACCCATACCCTACGCCCTACCCGAACCCCTCCCTGAACCCGTACCCTAAACCGTACCCTAACCCTCGCCCTAACCCTAACCCTAACCCTAAGCTACCCTTGACGGCTTCTGCCTCCAATAGATTTCCTAAGCACTAGTGTTTTAAGGAACAGGTTAAAAAGAGAATCCTAATGTGATTTCTTGATAATGGGTGTGTTCCTTATCTTCTCCTCGTGTCTAAACTCTTCTCCATGGCTGGACCCCCAAATAATATTCCTTAACGTGCTAAGGGGTATCTAGAGAGTGGGATAGGTTTAATAACTACCCTCACCCTAACGCGTACCCTAACCCTAACCCCTACCCTAACCCTAACGCGTACCCTAATCCTAACCCGTACCCTAAACCGAGCCCTAACCCTAACACTAGCCCTAACCCTAACCCTAACCCATACCCTACGCCCTACCCGAACCCCTCCCTGAACCCGTACCCTAAGCCGTACCCTAACCCTCACCCGAACCCTAACCCTAACCCTAAGCTACCCTTGACTGCTTCTGCCTCCAATAGATTTCCTAAGCACTAGTGTTTTAAGGAACAGGTTAAAAAGAGAATCCTAATGTGATTTCGTGATAATGGGTGTGTTCCTTATCTTCTCCTCGTGTGTAAACTCTTCTCCATGGCTGGACCCCCAAATAATATTCCTTTACGTGCTAAGGGGTATCTAGAGAGTGGGATAGGTTTAATAACTACCCTCACCCTAACGCGTACCCTAACCCTAACCCCTACCCTATCCCTAACGCGTACCCTAATCCTAACCCGTACCATAAACCGAGCCCTAACCCTAACACTAGCCCTAACCCTAACCCTAACCCATACCTTACGCCCTACCCGAACCCCTCCCCGAACCCGTACCCTAAGCCGTACCCTAACCCTCACCCTAACCCTAACCCTAACCCTAAGCTACCCTTGACTGCTTCTGCCTCCAATAGATTTCCTAAGCACTAGTGTTTTAAGGAACAGGTTAAAAAGAGAATCCTAATGTGATTTCGTGATAATGGGTGTGTTCCTTATCGTCTCCTCGTGTCTAAACTCTTCTCCATGGCTGGACCCCCAAATAATATTCCTTTACGTGCTAAGGGGTATCTAGAGAGTGGGATAGGTTTAATAACTACCCTCACCCTAACGCGTACCCTAACCCTAACCCCTACCCTAACCCTAACGCATACCCTAATCCTAACCCGTACCCTAAACCGAGCCCTAACCCTAACACTAGCCCTAACCCTAACCCTAACCCATACCCTACGCCCTACTCGAACCCCTCCCCGAACCCGTATCGTAAGCCGTACCCTAACCCTCACCCTAACCCTAACCCTAACCCTAAGCTACCCTTGACGGCTTCTGCCTCCAATAGATTTCCTAAGCACTAGTGTTTTAAGGAACAGGTTAAAAAGAGAATCCTAATGTGATTTCTTGATAATGGGTGTGTTCCTTATCTTCTCCTCGTGTCTAAACTCTTCTCCATGGCTGGACCCCCAAATAATATTCCTTTATGTGCTAAGGGGTATCTAGAGAGTGTGATAGGTATAATAACTACCCTCACCCTAACGCGTACCCTAACCCTAACCCCTACCCTAACCCTAGCGCGTACCCTAATCCTAACCCGTACCCTAAACCGAGCCCTAACCCTAACACTAACTCTAACCCTAACCCTAACCCATACCCTACGCCCTACCCGAACCCCTCCCTGAACCCAAACCCTAAACCGTACCCTAACCCTCACCCTAACCCTAACCCTAACCCTAAGCTACCCTTGACGGCTTCTGCCTCCAATAGATTTCCTAAGCACTAGTGTTTTAAGGAACAGGTTAAAAAGAGAATCCTAATGTGATTTCGTGATAATGGGTGTGTTCCTTATCTTATCCTAGTGTCTAAACTCTTCTCCATGGCTGGACACCCAAATAATATTCCTTTACGTGCTAAGGGGTATCTAGAGAGTGTGATAGGTTTAATAACTACCCTCACCCTAACGCGTACCCTAACCCTAACCCCTACTCTAACCCTAACGCGTACCCTAATCCTAACCCGTACCCTAAACCGAGCCCTAACCCTAACACTAGCCCTAACCCTAACCCTAACCCATACCCTACGCCCTACCCGAACCCCTCCCCGAACCCGTACCCTAAGCCGTACCGTACCCCTCACCCTAACTCTAACCCTAACCCTAAGCTACCCTTGACTGCTTCTGCCTCCAATAGATTTCCTAAGCACTAGTGTTTTAAGGAACAGGTTAAAAAGAGAATCCTAATGTGATTTCGTGATAATGGGTGTGTTCCTTATCTTCTCCTAGTGTCTAAACTCTTCTCCATGGCTGGACCCCCAAATAATATTCCTTTACGTGATAAGGGGTATCTAGAGAGTGTGACAGGTTTAATAACTACCCTCACCCTAACGCGTACCCTAACCCTAACCGCTACCCTAACCCTAACGAGTACCCTAATCCTAACCCGTACCCTAAACCGAGCCCTAACCCTAACACTAACCCTAACCCTAACCCATACCTTACGCCCTACCCGAAACCCTCCCCGAACCCGTACCCTAAGCCGTACCCTAACCCTCACCCTAACCCTAACCCTAACCCTAAGCTACCCTTCACTGCTTCTGACTCCAATAGATTTCCTAACCACTAGTGTTTTAAGGAACAGTTTAAAAAGAGAATCATATTGTGATTTCTTGATAATGGGTGTGTTCCTTATCTTCTCCTAGTGTCTAAACTCTTCTCCATGGCTGGACCCCCAAATAATATTCCTTTACGTGCTAAGGGGTATCTAGAGAGTGGGATAGGTTTAATAACTAACCTCACCCTATCGCATACCCTAACCCTAACCCCTACCCTAACCCTAACGCATACCCTAATCCTAACCCGTACCCTAAAGCGAGCCCTAACCCTAACACTAACCCTAACCCTAACCCTAACCCATAGCCTACGCCCTACCCGAACCCCTCCCCGAACCCGTACCCTACGCCGTACCCTAACCCTAAGCCTATCCCTAAGCTACCCTTGACTGCTTCTGCCTCCAATAGATTTCCTAAGCACAAGTGTTTTAAGGAACAGGTTAAAAAGAGAATCCTAATGTGATTTCTTGATAATGGGTGTGTTCCTTATCTTCTCCTCGTGTCTAAACTCTTCTCCATGGCTGGACCCCCAAATAATATTCCTTTACGTGCTAAGGGGTATCTAGAGAATGGGATAGGTTTAATAACTACCCTCACCCTAACGCGTACCCTAACCCTAACCCCTACCCTAACCCTAACGCATACCCTAATCCTAACTCGTACCCTAAACCGAGCCCTAACCCTAACCCTAGCCCTAACCCTAACCCTAACCCATACCCCACGCCCTACCCGAACACCTCCACGAACCCGTACCCTAAGCCGTACCCTAACCCTCACCCTAACCCTAACCCTAACACTAAGCTACCCTTGACGGCTTCTGCCTCCAATAGATTTCCTAAGCACTAGTGTTTTAAGGAACATGTTAAAAAGAGAATCCTAATGTGATTTCTTGATAATGGGTGTGTTCCTTGTGTTCTCCTCGGGTCTAAACTCTTCTCCATGGCTGGACCCCCAATAATATTCCTGTACGTGCTAAGGGGTATCTAGAGAGTGGGATAGGTTTAATAACTACCCTCACCCTAACGCGTACACTAACCCTAACCCCTACCCTAACCCTAACGCGTACCCTAATCCTAACCTGTACCCTAAACCGAGCCCTAACCCTAACACTAGCCCTAACCCTAACCCTAACACATACCCTACGCCCTACCCGAACCCCTCCCCGAACCCGTACCCTAAGCCGTACCCTAACCCTCACCCTAACCCTAACCCTAACCCTAAGCTACCCTTGACGGCTTCTGCCTCCAATAGATTTCCTAAGCACTAGTGTTTTAAGGAACATGTTAAAAAGAGAATCCTAATGTGATTTCTTGATAATGGGTGTGTTCCTTATCTTCTCCTCGTGTCTAAACTCTTCTCCATGGCTGGACCGCCAAATAATATTCCTTTATGTGCTAAGGGGTATCTAGAGAGTGTGATAGGTTTAATAACTACCCTCACCCTAACGCGTACCCTAACCCTAACCTCTACCCTCACACTAGCGCGTACCCTAATCCTAACCCGTACCCTAAACCGAGCCCTAACCCTAACACTAACTCTAACCCTAACCCTAACCCATACCCTACGCCCTACCCGAACCCCTCCCTGAACCCGTAACCTAAACCGTACCCTAACCCTCACCCTAACCCTAACACTAACCCTAAGCTACCCTTGACGGCTTCTGCCTCCAATAGATTTCCTAAGCACTATTGTTTTAAGGAACAGGTTAAAAAGAGAATCCTAATGTGATTTCTTGATAATGGGTGTGTTCCTTATCTTCTCCTCGTGTCTAAACTCTTCTCCATGGCTGGACCCCCAAATAATATTCCTTTACGTGCTAAGGGGTATCTAGAGAGTGGGATAGGTTTAATAACTACCCTCACCCTAACGCGTACCCTAACCCTAACCCTAACGCGTACACTAATCCTAACCCGTACCCTAAACCGAGCCCTAACCCTAACACTAGCCCTAACCCTAACCCTAACCCATACCCTACGCCCTACCCGAACCCCTCCCCGAACCCGTACCCTAAGCTGTACCCTAACCCTCACCCTAACCTTAACCCTAACCCTAAGCTACCCTTGACTGCTTCTGCCTCCAATAGATTTCCTAAGCACTAGTGTTTTAAGGAACAGGTTAAAAAGAGAATCCTAATGTGATTTCTTGATAATGGGTGTGTTCCTTATCTTCTCCTAGTGTCTAAACTCTTCTCCATGGCTGGACCCCCAAATAATATTCCTTTATGTGTTAAGGGGTATCTAGAGAGTGTGATAGGTATAATAACTACCCTCACCCTAACGCGTACCCTAACCCTAACCCCTACCCTAACCCTAACGCGTACCCTAATCCTAACCCGTACCCTAAACAGAGCCCTAACCCTAACACTAGCCCTAACCCTAACCCTAACCCATACCCTACGCCCTACCCGAACCCCTCCCCGAACCCGTACCCTAAGCCATACCCTAGCCCTCACCCTAACCCTAACACTCACCCTAAGCTACCCTTGACTGCTTCTGCCTCCAATAGATTTCCTAAGCACTAGTGTTTTAAGGAACAGGTTAAAAAGAGAATCCTAATGTGATTTCGTGATAATGGGTGTGTTCCTTATCTTCTCCTAGTGTCTAAACTCTTCTCCATGGCTGGACCCCCAAATAATATTCCTTTACGTGCTAAGGGGTATCTAGAGAGTGGGATAGGTTTAATAACTACCCTCACCCTAACGCGTACCCTAAACCTAACCCCTACCCTAACACTAACGCATACCCTAATCCTAACCCGTACCCTAAACCGAGCCCTAACCCTAACACTAGCCCTAACCCTAACCCTAACCCATACCCTACGCCCTACTCGAACCCCTCCACGAACCCGTACCCTAAGCCGTACCCTAACCCTCACCCTAACCCTAACCCTAACCCTAAGCTACCCTTGACTGCTTCTGCCTCCAATAGATTTCCTAAGCACTAGTGTTTTAAGGAACAGGTTAAAAAGAGAATCCTAATGTGATTTCGTGATAATGGGTGTGTTCCTTATCTTCTCCTCGTGTCTAAACTCTTCTCCATGGCTGGACCCCCAAATAATATTCCTTTACGTGCTAAGGGGTATCTAGAGAGTGGGATAGGTTTAATAACTACCCTCACCCTAACGCGTACCCTAACCCTAACCCCTACCCTATCCCTAACGCGTACCCTAATCCTAACCCGTACCCTAAACCGAGCCCTAAACCTAACACTAGCCCTAACCCTAACCCTAACCCATACCCTACGCCCTACCCGAACCCCTCCCCGAACCCGTACCCTAAGCCGTACCCTAACCCTCACCCTAACCCTAACCCTAACCCTAAGCTACCCTTGACTGCTTCTGCCTCCAATAGATTTCCTAAGCACTAGTGTTTTAAGGAACAGGTTAAAAAGAGAATCCTAATGTGATTTCGTGATAATGGGTGTGTTCCATATCTTCTCCTCGTGTCTAAACTCTTCTCCATGGCTGGACCCCCAAATAATATTCCTTTACGTGCTAAGGGGTATCTAGAGAGTGGGATAGGTTTAATAACTACCCTCACCCTAACGCGTACCCTAACCCTAACCCCTACCCTAACCCTAACGCATACCCTAATCCTAACCCATACCCTAAACCGAGCCCTAACCCTAACACTAGCCCTAACCCTAACCCTAACCCATACCCTACGCCCTACTCGAACCCCTCCCCGAACCCGTACCCTAAGCCGTACCGTACCCCTCACCCTAACTTTAACCCTAACCCTAAGCTACCCTTGACTGCTTCTGCCTCCAATAGATTTCCTAAGCACTAGTGTTTTAAGGAACAGGTTAAAAAGAGAATCCTAATGTGATTTCGTGATAATGGGTGTGTTCCTTATCTTCTCCTCGTGTCTAAACTCTTCTCCATGGCTGGACCCCCAAATAATATTCCTTTACGTGATAATGGGTATCTAGAGAGTGTGACAGGTTTAATAACTACCCTCACCCTAACGCGTACCCTAACCCTAACCGCTACCCTAACCCTAACGAGTACCCTAATCCTAACCCGTACCCTAAACCGAGCCCTAACCCTAACACTAACCCTAACCCTAACCCATACCCTACGCCCTACCCGAAACCCTACCCGAACCCGTACCCTAAGCCGTACCCTAACCCTCACCCTAACCCTAACCCTAACCCTAAGCTACCCTTCACTGCTTCTGACTCCAATAGATTTCCTAACCACTAGTGTTTTAAGGAACAGTTTAAAAAGAGAATCATATTGTGATTTCTTGATAATGGGTGTGTTCCTTATCTTCTCCTAGTGTCTAAACTCTTCTCCATGGCTGGACCCCCAAATAATATTCCTTTACGTGCTAAGGGGTATCTAGAGAGTGGGATAGGTTTAATAACTAACCTCACCCTATCGCATACCCTAACCCTAACCCCTACCCTAACCCTAACGCGTACCCTAATCCTAACCCGTACCCTAAAGCGAGCCCTAACCCTAACACTAACCCTAACCCTAACCCTAACCCATAGCCTACGCCCTACCCGAACCCCTCCCCGAACCCGTACCCTAAGCCGTACCCTAACCCTAAGCCTATCCCTAAGCTACCCTTGACTGCTTCTGCCTCCAATAGATTTCCTAAGCACAAGTGTTTTAAGGAACAGGTTAAAAAGAGAATCCTAATGTGATTTCTTGATAATGGGTGTGTTCCTTATCTTCTCCTCGTGTCTAAACTCTTCTCCATGGCTGGACCCCCAAATAATATACCTTTACGTGCTAAGGGGTATCTAGAGAATGGGATAGGTTTAATAACTACCCTCACCCTAACGCGTACCCTAACCCTAACCCCTACCCTAACCCTAACGCGTACCCTAATCCTAACCCGTACCCTAAACCGAGCCCTAACCCTAACACTAGCCCTAACCCTAACCCTAACACATACCCTACGCCCTACCCGAACCCCTCCCCGAACCCGTACCCTAAGCCGTACCCTAACCCTCACCCTAACCCTAACCCTAACCCTAAGCTACCCTTGACGGCTTCTGCCTCCAATAGATTTCCTAAGCACTAGTGTTTTAAGGAACATGTTAAAAAGAGAATCCTAATGTGATTTCTTGATAATGGGTGTGTTCCTTATCTTCTCCTCGTGTCTAAACTCTTCTCCATGGCTGGACCGCCAAATAATATTCCTTTATGTGCTAAGGGGTATCTAGAGAGTGTGATAGGTTTAATAACTACCCTCACCCTAACGCGTACCCTAACCCTAACCTCTACCCTCACACTAGCGCGTACCCTAATCCTAACCCGTACCCTAAACCGAGCCCTAACCCTAACACTAACTCTAACCCTAACCCTAACCCATACCCTACGCCCTACCCGAACCCCTCCCTGAACCCGTAACCTAAACCGTACCCTAACCCTCACCCTAACCCTAACACTAACCCTAAGCTACCCTTGACGGCTTCTGCCTCCAATAGATTTCCTAAGCACTATTGTTTTAAGGAACAGGTTAAAAAGAGAATCCTAATGTGATTTCTTGATAATGGGTGTGTTCCTTATCTTCTCCTCGTGTCTAAACTCTTCTCCATGGCTGGACCCCCAAATAATATTCCTTTACGTGCTAAGGGGTATCTAGAGAGTGGGATAGGTTTAATAACTACCCTCACCCTAACGCGTACCCTAACCCTAACCCTAACGCGTACACTAATCCTAACCCGTACCCTAAACCGAGCCCTAACCCTAACACTAGCCCTAACCCTAACCCTAACCCATACCCTACGCCCTACCCGAACCCCTCCCCGAACCCGTACCCTAAGCTGTACCCTAACCCTCACCCTAACCTTAACCCTAACCCTAAGCTACCCTTGACTGCTTCTGCCTCCAATAGATTTCCTAAGCACTAGTGTTTTAAGGAACAGGTTAAAAAGAGAATCCTAATGTGATTTCTTGATAATGGGTGTGTTCCTTATCTTCTCCTAGTGTCTAAACTCTTCTCCATGGCTGGACCCCCAAATAATATTCCTTTATGTGTTAAGGGGTATCTAGAGAGTGTGATAGGTATAATAACTACCCTCACCCTAACGCGTACCCTAACCCTAACCCCTACCCTAACCCTAACGCGTACCCTAATCCTAACCCGTACCCTAAACAGAGCCCTAACCCTAACACTAGCCCTAACCCTAACCCTAACCCATACCCTACGCCCTACCCGAACCCCTCCCCGAACCCGTACCCTAAGCCATACCCTAGCCCTCACCCTAACCCTAACACTCACCCTAAGCTACCCTTGACTGCTTCTGCCTCCAATAGATTTCCTAAGCACTAGTGTTTTAAGGAACAGGTTAAAAAGAGAATCCTAATGTGATTTCGTGATAATGGGTGTGTTCCTTATCTTCTCCTAGTGTCTAAACTCTTCTCCATGGCTGGACCCCCAAATAATATTCCTTTACGTGCTAAGGGGTATCTAGAGAGTGGGATAGGTTTAATAACTACCCTCACCCTAACGCGTACCCTAAACCTAACCCCTACCCTAACACTAACGCATACCCTAATCCTAACCCGTACCCTAAACCGAGCCCTAACCCTAACACTAGCCCTAACCCTAACCCTAACCCATACCCTACGCCCTACTCGAACCCCTCCACGAACCCGTACCCTAAGCCGTACCCTAACCCTCACCCTAACCCTAACCCTAACCCTAAGCTACCCTTGACTGCTTCTGCCTCCAATAGATTTCCTAAGCACTAGTGTTTTAAGGAACAGGTTAAAAAGAGAATCCTAATGTGATTTCGTGATAATGGGTGTGTTCCTTATCTTCTCCTCGTGTCTAAACTCTTCTCCATGGCTGGACCCCCAAATAATATTCCTTTACGTGCTAAGGGGTATCTAGAGAGTGGGATAGGTTTAATAACTACCCTCACCCTAACGCGTACCCTAACCCTAACCCCTACCCTATCCCTAACGCGTACCCTAATCCTAACCCGTACCCTAAACCGAGCCCTAAACCTAACACTAGCCCTAACCCTAACCCTAACCCATACCCTACGCCCTACCCGAACCCCTCCCCGAACCCGTACCCTAAGCCGTACCCTAACCCTCACCCTAACCCTAACCCTAACCCTAAGCTACCCTTGACTGCTTCTGCCTCCAATAGATTTCCTAAGCACTAGTGTTTTAAGGAACAGGTTAAAAAGAGAATCCTAATGTGATTTCGTGATAATGGGTGTGTTCCATATCTTCTCCTCGTGTCTAAACTCTTCTCCATGGCTGGACCCCCAAATAATATTCCTTTACGTGCTAAGGGGTATCTAGAGAGTGGGATAGGTTTAATAACTACCCTCACCCTAACGCGTACCCTAACCCTAACCCCTACCCTAACCCTAACGCATACCCTAATCCTAACCCATACCCTAAACCGAGCCCTAACCCTAACACTAGCCCTAACCCTAACCCTAACCCATACCCTACGCCCTACTCGAACCCCTCCCCGAACCCGTACCCTAAGCCGTACCGTACCCCTCACCCTAACTTTAACCCTAACCCTAAGCTACCCTTGACTGCTTCTGCCTCCAATAGATTTCCTAAGCACTAGTGTTTTAAGGAACAGGTTAAAAAGAGAATCCTAATGTGATTTCGTGATAATGGGTGTGTTCCTTATCTTCTCCTCGTGTCTAAACTCTTCTCCATGGCTGGACCCCCAAATAATATTCCTTTACGTGATAATGGGTATCTAGAGAGTGTGACAGGTTTAATAACTACCCTCACCCTAACGCGTACCCTAACCCTAACCGCTACCCTAACCCTAACGAGTACCCTAATCCTAACCCGTACCCTAAACCGAGCCCTAACCCTAACACTAACCCTAACCCTAACCCATACCCTACGCCCTACCCGAAACCCTACCCGAACCCGTACCCTAAGCCGTACCCTAACCCTCACCCTAACCCTAACCCTAACCCTAAGCTACCCTTCACTGCTTCTGACTCCAATAGATTTCCTAACCACTAGTGTTTTAAGGAACAGTTTAAAAAGAGAATCATATTGTGATTTCTTGATAATGGGTGTGTTCCTTATCTTCTCCTAGTGTCTAAACTCTTCTCCATGGCTGGACCCCCAAATAATATTCCTTTACGTGCTAAGGGGTATCTAGAGAGTGGGATAGGTTTAATAACTAACCTCACCCTATCGCATACCCTAACCCTAACCCCTACCCTAACCCTAACGCGTACCCTAATCCTAACCCGTACCCTAAAGCGAGCCCTAACCCTAACACTAACCCTAACCCTAACCCTAACCCATAGCCTACGCCCTACCCGAACCCCTCCCCGAACCCGTACCCTAAGCCGTACCCTAACCCTAAGCCTATCCCTAAGCTACCCTTGACTGCTTCTGCCTCCAATAGATTTCCTAAGCACAAGTGTTTTAAGGAACAGGTTAAAAAGAGAATCCTAATGTGATTTCTTGATAATGGGTGTGTTCCTTATCTTCTCCTCGTGTCTAAACTCTTCTCCATGGCTGGACCCCCAAATAATATACCTTTACGTGCTAAGGGGTATCTAGAGAATGGGATAGGTTTAATAACTACCCTCACCCTAACGCGTACCCTAACCCTAACCCCTACCCTAACCCTAACGCGTACCCTAATCCTAACCCGTACCCTAAACCGAGCCCTAACCCTAACCCTAGCCCTAACCCTAACCCTAACGCATACCCCACGCCCTACCCGAACCCCTCCACGAACCCGTACCCTAAACCGTACCCTAACCCTCACCCTAACCCTAACCCTAACCCTAAGCTACCCTTGACGGCTTCTGCCTCCAATAGATTTCCTAAGCACTAGTGTTTTAAGGAACAGGTTAAAAAGAGAATCCTAATGTGATTTCTTGATAATGGGTGTGTTCCTTATCTTCTCCTCGTGTCTAAACTCTTCTCCATGGCTGGACCCCCAAATAATATTCCTTTACGTGCTAAGGGGTATCTAGAGAGTGGGATAGGTTTAATATCTAACCTCACCCTAACGCGTACCCTAACCCTAACCCCTACCCGAACCCTAACGCGTACCCTAATCCTAACCCGTACCCTAAAGCGAGCCCTAACCCTAACACTAGCCCTAACCCTAACCCTAACCCATACCCTACGCCCTACCCGAACCCCTCCCCGAACCCGTACACTAAGCCGTACCCTAACCCTCACCCTAACCCTAACCCTAACCCTAAGCTACCCTTGACTGCTTCTGCCTCCAATAGATTTCCTAAGCACTAGTGTTTTAAGGAACAGTTTAAAAAGAGAATCATATTGTGATTTCTTGATAATGGGTGTGTTCCTTATCTTCTCCTAGTGTCTAAACCCTTCTCCATGGCTGGACCCACAAATAATATTCCTTTACGTGCTAAGGGGTATCTAGAGAGTGGGATAGGTTTAATAACTACCCTCACCCTAAAGCGTACCCTAACCCTAACCCCTACCCTAACACTAACGCGTACCCTAATCCTAACCCGTACCCTAAACTGAGCCCTAACCCTAACACTAACCCTAACCCTAACTCTAACCCATACCCTACGCCCTACCCGAATCCCTCCCCGAACCCGTACCCTAAGCCGTACCCTAACCCTCACCCTAACCCTAACCCTAACCCTAAGCTACCCTTCACTGCTTCTGACTCCAATAGATTTCCTAACCACTAGTGTTTTAAGGAACAGTTTAAAAAGAGAATCATATTGTGATTTCTTGATAATGGGTGTGTTCCTTATCTTCTCCTAGTGTCTAAACTCTTCTCCATGGCTGGACCCCCAAATAATATTCCTTTACGTGCTAAGGGGTATCTAGAGAGTGGGATAGGTTTAATAACTAACCTCACCCTATCGCATACCCTAACCCTAACCCCTACCCTAACCCTAACGCGTACCCTAATCCTAACCCGTACCCTAAAGCGAGCCCTAACCCTAACACTAACCCTAACCCTAACCCTAACCCATAGCCTACGCCCTACCCGAACCCCTCCCCGAACCCGTACCCTAAGCCGTACCCTAACCCTAAGCCTATCCCTAAGCTACCCTTGACTGCTTCTGCCTCCAATAGATTTCCTAAGCACAAGTGTTTTAAGGAACAGGTTAAAAAGAGAATCCTAATGTGATTTCTTGATAATGGGTGTGTTCCTTATCTTCTCCTCGTGTCTAAACTCTTCTCCATGGCTGGACCCCCAAATAATATACCTTTACGTGCTAAGGGGTATCTAGAGAATGGGATAGGTTTAATAACTACCCTCACCCTAACGCGTACCCTAACCCTAACCCCTACCCGAACCCTAACGCGTACCCTAATCCTAACCCGTACCCTAAACCGAGCCCTAACCCTAACCCTAGCCCTAACCCTAACCCTAACGCATACCCCACGCCCTACCCGAACCCCTCCACGAACCCGTACCCTAAACCGTACCCTAACCCTCACCCTAACCCTAACCCTAACCCTAAGCTACCCTTGACGGCTTCTGCCTCCAATAGATTTCCTAAGCACTAGTGTTTTAAGGAACAGGTTAAAAAGAGAATCCTAATGTGATTTCTTGATAATGGGTGTGTTCCTTATCTTCTCCTCGTGTCTAAACTCTTCTCCATGGCTGGACCCCCAAATAATATTCCTTTACGTGCTAAGGGGTATCTAGAGAGTGGGATAGGTTTAATATCTAACCTCACCCTAACGCGTACCCTAACCCTAACCCCTACCCGAACCCTAACGCGTACCCTAATCCTAACCCGTACCCTAAAGCGAGCCCTAACCCTAACACTAGCCCTAACCCTAACCCTAACCCATACCCTACGCCCTACCCGAACCCCTCCCCGAACCCGTACACTAAGCCGTACCCTAACCCTCACCCTAACCCTAACCCTAACCCTAAGCTACCCTTGACTGCTTCTGCCTCCAATAGATTTCCTAAGCACTAGTGTTTTAAGGAACAGTTTAAAAAGAGAATCATATTGTGATTTCTTGATAATGGGTGTGTTCCTTATCTTCTCCTAGTGTCTAAACCCTTCTCCATGGCTGGACCCACAAATAATATTCCTTTACGTGCTAAGGGGTATCTAGAGAGTGGGATAGGTTTAATAACTACCCTCACCCTAAAGCGTACCCTAACCCTAACCCCTACCCTAACACTAACGCGTACCCTAATCCTAACCCGTACCCTAAACTGAGCCCTAACCCTAACACTAACCCTAACCCTAACTCTAACCCATACCCTACGCCCTACCCGAATCCCTCCCCGAACCCGTACCCTAAGCCGTACCCTAACCCTCACCCTAACCCTAACCCTAACCCTAGGCTACCCTTGACGGCTTCTGCCTCCAATAGATTTCCTAAGCACTAGTGATTTAAGGAACAGGTTTAAAGGAGAATCCTAATGTGATTTCTTGATAATGGGTGTGTTCCTTATCTTCTCCTCGTGTCTAAACTCTTCTCCATGGCTGGACCCCCAAATAATATTCCTTTACGTGCTAAGGGGTATCTAGAGAGTGGGATAGGTTTAATAACTACCCTCACCCTAACGCGTACCCTAACCCTAACCCCTACCCTAACCCTAACGCATACCCTAATCCTAACCCGTACCCTAAACCGAGCCCTAACCCTAACACTAGCCCTAACCCTAACCCTAAGCCATACCCTACGCCCTACCCGAACACCTCCCCGAACCCGTATCATAAGCCGTACCCTAACCCTCACCCTAACCCTAACCCTAACCCTAAGCTACCCTTGACGGCTTCTGCCTCCAATAGATTTCCTAAGCACTAGTGTTTTAAGGAACAGGTTAAAAAGAGAATCCTAATGTGATTTCTTGATAATGGGTGTGTTCCTTATCTTCTCCTCGTGTCTAAACTCTTCTCCATGGCTGGACCCCCAAATAATATTCCTTTATGTGCTAAGGGGTATCTAGAGAGTGTGATAGGTATAATAACTACCCTCACCCTAACGCGTTCCCTAACCCTAACCCCTACCCTAACCCTAACGCGTACCCTAATCCTAACCCGTACCCTAAACCGAGCCCTATCCCTAACACTAACTCTAACCCTAACCCTAACCAATACCCTACTCCCTACCCGAAACCCTCCCTGAACCCGTACCCTAAACCGTACCCTAACCCTCACCCTAACCCTAACCCTAACCCTAAGCTACCCTTGACGGCTTCTGCCTCCAATAGATTTCCTAAGCACTAGTGTTTTAAGGAACATGTTAAAAAGAGAATCCTAATGTGATTTCTTGATAATGGGTGTGTTCCTTATCTTCTCCTCGTGTCTAAACTCTTCTCCATGGCTGGACCCCGAAATAATATTCCTTTACGTGCTAAGGGGTATCTAGAGAGTGGGATAGGCTTAATAACTACCCTCACCCTAACGCGTACCCTAACCCTAACCCCTACCCTAACCCTAACGCGTACCCTAATCCTAACCCGTACCCTAAACCGAGCCCTAACCCTAACACTAGCCCTAACCCTAACCCTAACCCATACCCTACGCCCTACCCGAACCCCTCCCCGAACCCGTACCCTAAGCCGTACCCTAACCCTCACCCTAACCCTAACACTAACCCTAAGCTACCCTTGACTGCTTCTGCCTCCAATAGATTTCCTAAGCACTAGTGTTTTAAGGAACAGGTTAAAAAGAGAATCCTAATGTGATTTCGTGATAATGTGTGTGTTCCTTATCTTCTCCTAGTGTCTAAACTCTTCTCCATGGCTCGACCCCCAAAAAATATTCCTTTACGTGCTAAGGGGTATCTAGAGAGTGTGATAGGTTTAATAACTACCCTCACCCTAACGCGTACCCTAACCCTAACCGCTACCCTAACCCTAACGAGTACCCTAATCCTAACCCGTACCCTAAACCCAGCCCTAAACCTAACAGTAGCCCTAACCCTAACCCTAACCCATACCCTACGCCCTACCCGAACCCCTCCCCGAACCCGTACCCTAAGCCATACCCTAGCCCTCACCCTAACCCTAACACTAACCCTAAGCTACCCTTGACTGCTTCTGCCTCCAATAGATTTCCTAAGCACTAGTGTTTTAAGGAACAGTTTAAAAAGAGAATCATATTGTGATTTCTTGATAATGGGTGTGTTCCTTATCTTCTCCTAGTGTCTAAACCCTTCTCCATGGCTGGACCCCCAAATAATATTCCTTTACGTGCTAAGGGGTATCTAGAGAGTGGGATAGGTTTAATAACTAACCTCACCCTAAAGCGTACCCTAACCCTAACCCCTACCCTAACACTAACGCGTACCCTAATCCTAACCCGTACCCTAAACTGAGCCCTAACCCTAACACTAACCCTAACCCTAACTCTAACCCATACCCTACGCCCTACCCGAATCCCTCCCCGAACCCGTACCCTAAGCCGTACCCTAACCCTCACCCTAACCCTAACCCTAACCCTAGGCTACCCTTGACGGCTTCTGCCTCCAATAGATTTCCTAAGCACTAGTGATTTAAGGAACAGGTTTAAAGGAGAATCCTAATGTGATTACTTGATAATGGGTGTATTCCTTATCTTCTCCTCGTGTCTAAACTCTTCTCCATGGCTGGACCCCCAAATAATATTCCTTTACGTGCTAAGGGGTATCTAGAGAGTGGGATAGGTTTAATAACTAACCTCACCCTATCGCATACCCTAACCCTAACCCCTACCCTAACCCTAACGCATACCCTAATCCTAACCCGTACCCTAAAGCGAGCCCTAACCCTAACACTAACCCTAACCCTAACCCTAACCCATAGCCTACGCCCTACCCGAACCCCTCCCCGAACCCGTACCCTAAGCCGTACCCTAACCCTAAGCCTATCCCTAAGCTACCCTTGACTGCTTCTGCCTCCAATAGATTTCCTAAGCACAAGTGTTTTAAGGAACAGGTTAAAAAGAGAATCCTAATGTGATTTCTTGATAATGGGTGTGTTCCTTATCTTCTCCTCGTGTCTAAACTCTTCTCCATGGCTGTACCCCCAAATAATATTCCTTTACGTGCTAAGGGGTATCTAGAGAATGGGATAGGTTTAATAACTACCCTCACCCTAACGCGTACCCTAACCCTAACCCCTACCCTAACCCTAACGCATACCCTAATCCTAACCCGTACCCTAAACCGAGCCCTAACCCTAACCCTAGCCCTAACCCTAACCCTAACCCATACCCCACGCCCTACCCGAACACCTCCACGAACCCGTACCCTAAGCCGTACCCTAACCCTCACCCTAACCCTAACCCTAACCCTAAGCTACCCTTGACGGCTTCTGCCTCCAATAGATTTCCTAAGCACTAGTGTTTTAAGGAACATGTTAAAAAGAGAATCCTAATGTGATTTCTTGATAATGGGTGTGTTCCTTGTGTTCTCCTCGGGTCTAAACTCTTCTCCATGGCTGGACCCCCAAATAATATTCCTTTATGTGCTAAGGGGTATCTAGAGAGTGTGATAGGTTTAATAACTACCCTCACCCTAACGCGTACCCTAACCCTAACCCCTACCCTAACCCTAGCGCGTACCCTAATCCTAACCTGTAACCTAAACCGAGCCCTAACCCTAACACTAACTCTAACCCTAACCCTAACCCATACCCTACGCCCTACCCGAACCCCTCCCTGAACCCGTACCCTAAACCGTACCCTAACCCTCACCCTAACCCTAACCCTAACCCTAAGCTACCCTTGACGGCTTCTGCCTCCAATAGATTTCCTAAGCACTAGTGTTTTAAGGAACAGGTTAAAAAGAGAATCCTAATGTGATTTCTTGATAATGGGTGTGTTCCTTATCTTCTCCTCGTGTCTAAACTCTTCTCCATGGCTGGACCCCCAAATAATATTCCTTTACGTGCTAAGGGGTATCTAGAGAGTGGGATAGGTTTAATAACTACCCTCACCCTAACGCGTACCCTAAACCTAAACCCTACCCGAACCCTAACGCGTACCCTAATCCTAACCCGTACCCTAAAGCGAGCCCTAACTCTAACACTAGCCCTAACCCTAACCCTAACCCATACCCTACGCCCTACCCGAACCCCTCCCCGAACCCGTACCCTAAGCCGTCCCCTAACCCTCACCCTAACCCTAACCCTAACCCTAAGCTACCCTTGACTGCTTCTGCCTCCAATAGATTTCCTAAGCATTAGTGTTTTAAGGAACAGGTTAAAAAGAGAATCCTAATGTGATTTCGTGATAATGGGTGTGTTCCTTATCTTCTCCTAGTGTCTAAACTCTTCTCCATGGCTGGACCCCCAAATAATATTCCTTTACGTGCTAAGGGGTATCTAGAGAGTGTGATAGGTTTAATAACTACCCTCACCCTAACGCGTACCCTAACCCTAACCCCTACCCTAACCCTAACGCGTACCCTAATCCTAACCCGTACCCTAAACCGAGCCCTAACCCTAACACTAACCCTAACCCTAACCCTAACCCATACCCTACGCCCTATCCGAACCCCTCCCCGAACCCGTACCCTAAGTCATACCCTAACCCTCACCCTAACCCTAACCCTAACCCTAAGCTACCCTTGACTGCTTCTGCCTCCAATAGATTTCCTAAGCACTAGTCTTTTAAGGAAAATGTTAAAAAGAGAATCCTAATGTGATTTCGTGATAATGGGTGTGTTCCTTATCTTCTCCTAGTGTCTAAACTCTTCTCCATGGCTGGACCCCCAATAATATTCCTGTACGTGCTAAGGGGTATCTAGAGAGTGGGATAGGTTTAATAACTACCCTCACCCTAACGCGTACACTAACCCTAACCCCTACCCTAACCCTAACGCGTACCCTAATACTAACCTGTACCCTAAACCGAGCCCTAACCCTAACACTAGCCCTAACCCTAACCCTAACACATACCCTACGCCCTACCCGAACCCCTCCCCGAACCCGTACCCTAAGCCGTACCCTAACCCTCACCCTAACCCTAACCCTAACCCTAAGCTACCCTTGACGGCTTCTGCCTCCAATAGATTTCCTAAGCACTAGTGTTTTAATGAACATGTTAAAAAGAGAATCCTAATGTGATTTCTTGATAATGGGTGTGTTCCTTATCTTCTCCTCGTGTCTAAACTCTTCTCCATGGCTGGACCCCCAAATAATATTCCTTTATGTGCTAAGGGGTATCTAGAGAGTGTGATAGGTTTAATAACTACCCTCACCCTAACGCGTACCCTAACCCTAACCTCTACCCTCACACTAGCGCGTACCCTAATCCTAACCCGTACCCTAAACCGAGCCCTAACCCTAACACTAACTCTAACCCTAACCCTAACCCATACCCTACGCCCTACCCGAACCCCTCCCTGAACCCGTAACCTAAACCGTACCCTAACCCTCACCCTAACCCTAACACTAACCCTAAGCTACCCTTGACGGCTTCTGCCTCCAATAGATTTCCTAAGCACTATTGTTTTAAGGAACAGGTTAAAAAGAGAATCCTAATGTGATTTCTTGATAATGGGTGTGTTCCTTATCTTCTCCTCGTGTCTAAACTCTTCTCCATGGCTGGACCCCCAAATAATATTCCTTTACGTGCTAAGGGGTATCTAGAGAGTGGGATAGGTTTAATAACTACCCTCACCCTAACGCGTACCCTAACCCTAACCCTAACGCGTACACTAATCCTAACCCGTACCCTAAACCGAGCCCTAACCCTAACACTAGCCCTAACCCTAACCCTAACCCATACCCTACGCCCTACCCGAACCCCTCCCCGAACCCGTACCCTAAGCTGTACCCTAACCCTCACCCTAACCTTAACCCTAACCCTAAGCTACCCTTGACTGCTTCTGCCTCCAATAGATTTCCTAAGCACTAGTGTTTTAAGGAACAGGTTAAAAAGAGAATCCTAATGTGATTTCTTGATAATGGGTGTGTTCCTTATCTTCTCCTCGTGTCTAAACTCTTCTCCATGGCTGGACCCCCAAATAATATTCCTTTATGTGTTAAGGGGTATCTAGAGAGTGTGATAGGTATAATAACTACCCTCACCCTAACGCGTACCCTAACCCTAACCCCTACCCTAACCCTAACGCGTACCCTAATCCTAACCCGTATCCTAAACAGAGCCCTAACCCTAACACTAGCCCTAACCCTAACCCTAACCCATACCCTACGCCCTACCCGAACCCCTCCCCGAACCCGTACCCTAAGCCATACCCTAGCCCTCACCCTAACCCTAACACTCACCCTAAGCTACCCTTGACTGCTTCTGCCTCCAATAGATTTCCTAAGCACTAGTGTTTTAAGGAACAGGTTAAAAAGAGAATCCTAATGTGATTTCGTGATAATGGGTGTGTTCCTTATCTTCTCCTAGTGTCTAAACTCTTCTCCATGGCTGGACCCCCAAATAATATTCCTTTACGTGCTAAGGGGTATCTAGAGAGTGGGATAGGTTTAATAACTACCCTCACCCTAACGCGTACCCTAAACCTAACCCCTACCCTAACACTAACGCATACCCTAATCCTAACCCGTACCCTAAACCGAGCCCTAACCCTAACACTAGCCCTAACCCTAACCCTAACCCATACCCTACGCCCTACTCGAACCCCTCCACGAACCCGTACCCTAAGCCGTACCCTAACCCTCACCCTAACCCTAACCCTAACCCTAAGCTACCCTTGACTGCTTCTGCCTCCAATAGATTTCCTAAGCACTAGTGTTTTAAGGAACAGGTTAAAAAGAGAATCCTAATGTGATTTCGTGATAATGGGTGTGTTCCTTATCTTCTCCTCGTGTCTAAACTCTTCTCCATGGCTGGACCCCCAAATAATATTCCTTTACGTGCTAAGGGGTATCTAGAGAGTGGGATAGGTTTAATAACTACCCTCACCCTAACGCGTACCCTAACCCTAACCCCTACCCTATCCCTAACGCGTACCCTAATCCTAACCCGTACCCTAAACCGAGCCCTAAACCTAACACTAGCCCTAACCCTAACCCTAACCCATACCCTACGCCCTACCCGAACCCCTCCCCGAACCCGTACCCTAAGCCGTACCCTAACCCTCACCCTAACCATAACCCTAACC
This sequence comes from Balaenoptera acutorostrata, assembly GCF_949987535.1. NCBI lineage: Eukaryota > Metazoa > Chordata > Mammalia > Artiodactyla > Balaenopteridae > Balaenoptera > Balaenoptera acutorostrata. The sequence continues at coordinate 58,900 of NW_026646308.1, forward strand.
CTAAGCTACCCTTGACTGCTTCTGCCTCCAATAGATTTCCTAAGCACTAGTGTTTTAAGGAACAGGTTAAAAAGAGAATCCTAATGTGATTTCGTGATAATGGGTGTGTTCCATATCTTCTCCTCGTGTCTAAACTCTTCTCCATGGCTGGACCCCCAAATAATATTCCTTTACGTGCTAAGGGGTATCTAGAGAGTGTGATAGGTTTAATAACTACCCTCACCCTAACGCGTACCCTAACCCTAACCCCTACCCTAACCCTAACGCATACCCTAATCCTAACCCGTACCCTAAACCGAGCCCTAACCCTAACACTAGCCCTAACCCTAACCCTAACCCATACCCTACGCCCTACTCGAACCCCTCCCCGAACCCGTACGCTAAGCCGTACCCTAACCCTCACCCTAACCCTAACCCTAACCCTAAGCTACCCTTGAAGGCTTCTGCCTCCAATAGATTTCCTAAGCACTAGTGTTTTAAGGAACAGGTTAAAAAGAGAATCCTAATGTGATTTCTTGATAATGGGTGTGTTCCTTATCTTCTCCTAGTGTCTAAACCCTTCTCCATGGCTGGACCCCCAAATAATATTCCTTTACGTGCTAAGGGGTATCTAGAGTGTGATAGGTATAATAACTACCCTCACCCTAACGCGTACCCTAACCCTAACCCCTACCCTAACCCTAGCGCGTACCCTAATCCTAACCCGTACCCTAAACCGAGCCCTAACCCTAACACTAACTCTAACCCTAACCCTAACCCATACCCTACGCCCTACCCGAACCCCTCCCTGAACCCGTACCCTAAACCGTACCCTAACCCTCGCCCTAACCCTAACCCTAACCCTAAGCTACCCTTGACGGCTTCTGCCTCCAATAGATTTCCTAAGCACTAGTGTTTTAAGGAACAGGTTAAAAAGAGAATCCTAATGTGATTTCTTGATAATGGGTGTGTTCCTTATCTTCTCCTCGTGTCTAAACTCTTCTCCATGGCTGGACCCCCAAATAATATTACTTTATGTGCTAAGGGGTATCTAGAGAGTGTGATAGGTATAATAACTACCCTCACCCTAACGCGTACCCTAACCCTAACCGCTACCTAACCCTAGCGCGTACCCTAATCCTAACCCGTACCCTAAACCGAGCCCTAACCCTAACACTAACTCTAACCCTAACCCTAACCCATACCCCTACGCCCTACCCGAACCCCTCCCTGAACCCAAACCCTAAACCGTACCCTAACCCTCACCCTAACCCTAACCCTAACCCTAAGCTACCCTTGACGGCTTCTGCCTCCAATAGATTTCCTAAGCACTAGTGTTTTAAGGAACAGGTTAAAAAGAGAATCCTAATGTGATTTCGTGATAATGGGTGTGTTCCTTATCTTATCCTAGTGTCTAAACTCTTCTCCATGGCTGGACACCCAAATAATATTCCTTTACGTGCTAAGGGGTATCTAGAGAGTGTGATAGGTTTAATAACTACCCTCACCTAACGCGTACCCTACACCCTAACCCCTACTCTAACCCTAACGCGTACCCTAATCCTAACCCGTACCCTAACCGAGCCCTAACCCTAACACTAGCCCTAACCGTAACCCTAACCCATAACATACGCCCTACCCGAACCCCTCCCCGAACCCGTACCCTAAGCCGTACCGTACCCCTCACCCTAACTTTAACCCTAACCCTAAGCTACCCTTGACTGCTTCTGCTTCCAATAGATTTCCTAAGCACTAGTGTTTTAAGGAACAGGTTAAAAAGAGAATCCTAATGTGATTTCGTGATAATGGGTGTGTTCCTTATCTTCTCCTAGTGTCTAAACTCTTCTCCATGGCTGGACCCCCAAATAATATTCCTTTACGTGATAATGGGTATCTAGAGAGTGTGATAGGTATAATAACTACCCTCACCCTAACGCGTACCCTAACCCTAACCGCTACCCTAACCCTAACGAGTACCCTAATCCTAACCCGTACCCTAAACCGAGCCCTAACCCTAACACTAACCCTAACCCTAACACTAACCCATACCCTACGCCCTACGCGAACCCCTCCCCGAACCCGTACCCTAAGCCGTACCCTAACCCTAACCCTAACCCTAAGCTACCCTTGACTGCTTCTGCCTCCAATAGATTTCCTAAGCACAAGTGTTTTAAGGAACAGGTTAAAAAGAGAATCCTAATGTGATTTCTTGATAATGGGTGTGTTCCTTATCTTCTCCTCGTGTCTAAACTCTTCTCCATGGCTGGACCCCCAAATAATATTCCTTTACGTGCTAAGGGGTATCTAGAGAGTGGGATAGGTTTAATAACTACCCTCACCCTAACGCGTACCCTAACCCTAACCCCTACCCTAACCCTAACGCGTACACTAATCCTAACCCGTACCCTAAACCGAGCCCTATCCCTAACACTAACTCTAACCCTAACCCTAACCAATACCCTACTCCCTACCCGAAACCCTCCCTGAACCCGTACCCTAAACCGTACCCTAACCCTCACCCTAACCCTAACCCTAACCCTAAGCTACCCTTGACGGCTTCTGCCTCCAATAGATTTCCTAAGCACTAGTGTTTTAAGGAACATGTTAAAAAGAGAATCCTAATGTGATTTCTTGATAATGGGTGTGTTCCTTATCTTCTCCTCGTGTCTAAACTCTTCTCCATGGCTGGACCCCGAAATAATATTCCTTTACGTGCTAAGGGGTATCTAGAGAGTGGGATAGGCTTAATAACTACCCTCACCCTAACGCGTACCCTAACCCTAACCCCTACCCTAACCCTAACGCGTACCCTAATCCTAACCCGTACCCTAAACCGAGACCTAACCCTAACACTAGCCCTAACCCTAACCCTAACCCATACCCTACGCCCTACCCGAACCCCTCCCCGAACCCGTACCCTAAGCCGTACCCTAACCCTCACCCTAACCCTAACACTAACCCTAAGCTACCCTTGACTGCTTCTGCCTCCAATAGATTTCCTAAGCACTAGTGTTTTAAGGAACAGGTTAAAAAGAGAATCCTAATGTGATTTCGTGATAATGTGTGTGTTCCTTATCTTCTCCTAGTGTCTAAACTCTTCTCCATGGCTCGACCCCCAAAAAATATTCCTTTACGTGCTAAGGGGTATCTAGAGAGTGTGATAGGTTTAATAACTACCCTCACCCTAACGCGTACCCTAACCCTAACCGCTACCCTAACCCTAACGAGTACCCTAATCCTAACCCGTACCCTAAACCCAGCCCTAAACCTAACAGTAGCCCTAACCCTAACCCTAACCCATACCCTACGCCCTACCCGAACCCCTCCCCGAACCCGTACCCTAAGCCATACCCTAGCCCTCACCCTAACCCTAACACTAACCCTAAGCTACCCTTGACTGCTTCTGCCTCCAATAGATTTCCTAAGCACTAGTGTTTTAAGGAACAGTTTAAAAAGAGAATCATATTGTGATTTCTTGATAATGGGTGTGTTCCTTATCTTCTCCTAGTGTCTAAACCCTTCTCCATGGCTGGACCCCCAAATAATATTCCTTTACGTGCTAAGGGGTATCTAGAGAGTGGGATAGGTTTAATAACTACCCTCACCCTAAAGCGTACCCTAACCCTAACCCCTACCCTAACACTAACGCGTACCCTAATCCTAACCCGTACCCTAAACTGAGCCCTAACCCTAACACTAACCCTAACCCTAACTCTAACCCATACCCTACGCCCTACCCGAATCCCTCCCCGAACCCGTACCCTAAGCCGTACCCTAACCCTCACCCTAACCCTAACCCTAACCCTAGGCTACCCTTGACGGCTTCTGCCTCCAATAGATTTCCTAAGCACTAGTGATTTAAGGAACAGGTTTAAAGGAGAATCCTAATGTGATTACTTGATAATGGGTGTGTTCCTTATCTTCTCCTCGTGTCTAAACTCTTCTCCATGGCTGGACCCCCAAATAATATTCCTTTACGTGCTAAGGGGTATCTAGAGAGTGGGATAGGTTTAATAACTACCCTCACCCTAACGCGTACCCTAACCCTAACCCCTACCCTAACCCTAACACATACCCTAATCCTAACCCGTACCCTAAACCGAGCCCTAACCCTAACACTAGCCCTAACCCTAACCCTAACCCATACCCTACGCCCTACCCGAACACCTCCCCGAACCCGTATCATAAGCCGTACCCTAACCCTCACCCTAACCCTAACCCTAACCCTAAGCTACCCTTTACGGCTTCTGCCTCCAATAGATTTCCTAAGCACTAGTGTTTTAAGGAACAGGTTAAAAAGAGAATCCTAATGTGATTTCTTGATAATGGGTGTGTTCCTTATCTTCTCCTCGTGTCTAAACTCTTCTCCGTGGCTGGAACCCCAAATAATATTCCTTTATGTGCTAAGGGGTATCTAGAGAGTGTGATAGGTATAATAACTACCCTCACCCTAACGCGTTCCCTAACCCTAACCCCTACCCTAACCCTAGCGCGTACCCTAATACTAACCCGTACCCTAAACCGAGCCCTAACCCTAACACTAATTCTAACCCTAACCCTAACCCATACCCTATGCCCTACCCGAACCCCTCCCTGAACCCATACCCTAAACCGTACCCTAACCCTCACCCTAACCCTAACCCTAACCCTAAGCTACCCTTGACGGCTTCTGCCTCCAATAGATTTCCTAAGAACTAGTGTTTTAAGGAACAGGTTAAAAAGAGAATCCTAATGTGATTTCTTGATAATGGGTGTGTTCCTTATCTTCTCCTCGTGTCTAAACTCTTCTCCATGGCTGGACCCCCAAATAATAGTCCTTTACGTGCTAAGGGGTATCTAGAGAGTGTGATAGGTTTAATAACTACCCTCACCCTAACGCGTACCCTAACCCTAACCCCTACCCTAACCCTAACGCGTACCCTAATCCTAACCCGTACCCTAAACCGAGCCCTAACCCTAACACTAACTCTAACCCTAACCATAACCCATACCCTATGCCCTACCCGAACCCCTCCCTGAACCCGTACCCTAAGCCGTACCCTAACCCTCACCCTAACCCTAACCCTAACCCTAAGCTACCCTTGACGGCTTCTGCCTCCAATAGATTTCCTAAGCACTAGTGTTTTAAGGAACATGTTAAAAAGAGAATCCTAATGTGATTTCTTGATAATGGGTGTGTTCCTTGTGTTCTCCTCGTGTCTAAACTCTTCTCCATGGCTGGACACCCAAATAATATTCCTTTATGTGCTAAGGGGTATCTAGAGAGTGTGATAGGTTTAATAACTACCCTCACCCTAACGCGTACCCTAACCCTAACCCCTACCCTAACCCTAGCGCGTACCCTAATCCTAACCCGTACCCTAAACCGAGCCCTAACCCTAACACTAACTCTAACCCTAACCATAACCCATACCCTATGCCCTACCCGAACCCCTCCCTGAACCCGTACCCTAAACCGTACCCTAACCCTCACCCTAACCCTAACCCTAACCCTAAGCTACCCTTGACTGCTTCTGCCTCCAATAGATTTCCTAAGCACTAGTGTTTTAAGGAAAATGTTAAAAAGAGAATCCTAATGTGATTTCGTGATAATGGGTGTGTTCCTTATCTTCTCCTAGTGTCTAAACTCTTCTCCATGGCTGGACCCCCAATAATATTCCTGTACGTGCTAAGGGGTATCTAGAGAGTGGGATAGGTTTAATAACTACCCTCACCCTAACGCGTACACTAACCCTAACCCCTACCCTAACCCTAACGCGTACCCTAATCCTAACCCGTACCCTAAACTGAGCCCTAACCCTAACACTAACCCTAACCCTAACTTTAACCCATACCCTACGCCCTACCCGAACCCCTCCCCGAACCCGTACCCTAAGCCGTACCCTAATCCTCACCCTAACCCTAACCCTAACCCTAAGCTACCCTTGACGGCTTCTGCCTCCAATAGATTTCCTAAGCACTAGTGATTTAAGGAACAGGTTTAAAAGAGAATCCTAATGTGATTTCTTGATAATGGGTGTGTTCCTTATCTTCTCCTCGTGTCTAAACTCTTCTCCATGGCTGGACCCCCAAATAATATTCCTTTACGTGCTAAGGGGTATCTAGAGAGTGGGATAGGTTTAATAACTACCCTCACCCTAACGCGTATCCTAACCCTAACCCCTACCCTAACCCTAACGCATACCCTAATCCTAACCCGTACCCTAAACCGAGCCCTAACCCTAACACTAGCCCTAACCCTAACCCTAACCCATACCCTACGCCCTACCCGAACCCCTCCCCGAACCCGTACCCTAAGCCGTACCCTAACCCTCACCCTAACCCTAACCCTAACCCTAAGCTACCCTTGACGGCTTCTGCCTCCAATATATTTCCTAAGCACTAGTGTTTTAAGGAACAGGTTAAAAAGAGAATCCTAGTGTGATTTCTTGATAATGAGTGTGTTCCTTATCTTCTCCTAGTGTCGAAACTCTTCTCCATGGCTGGACCCCCAAATAATATTCCTTTACGTGCTAAGGGGTATCTAGAGAGTGGGATAGGTTTAATAACTAACCTCACCCTATCGCATACCCTAACCCTAACCCCTACCCTAACCCTAACGCGTACCCTAATCCTAACCCGTACCCTAAACCGAGCCCTAACCCTAACCCTAACCCTAACACTAACCCATACCCTACGCCCTACGCGAACCCCTCCCCGAACCCGTACCCTAAGCCGTACCCTAACCCTCACCCTAACCCTAACCCTAACCCTAAGCTACCCTTGACGGCTTCTGCCTCCAATAGATTTCCTAAGAACTAGTGTTTTAAGGAACAGGTTAAAAAGAGAATCCTAATGTGATTTCTTGATAATGGGTGTGTTCCTTATCTTCTCCTAGTGTCTAAACCTTCTCCATGGCTGGACCCCCAAATAATATTCCTTTACGTGCTAAGGGGTATCTAGAGAGTGTGATAGGTTTAATAACTACCCTCACCCTAACGCGTACCCTAACCCTAACCCCTACCCTAACCCTAACGCGTACCCTAATCCTAACCCGTACCCTAAACCGAGCCCTAACCCTAACACTAGCCCTAACCCTAACCCTAACCCATACCCTACGCCCTACCCGAACCCCTCCCCGAACCCGTACCCTAAGCCGTACCCTAACCCTCACCCTAACCCTAACCGTAACCCTAAGCTACCCTTCACTGCTTCTGCCTCCAATAGATTTCCTAACCACTAGTGTTTTAAGGAACAGTTTAAAAAGAGAATCATATTGTGATTTCTTGATAATGGGTGTGTTCCTTATCTTCTCCTAGTGTCTAAACCTTCTCCATGGCTGGACCCCCAAATAATATTCCTTTACGTGCTAAGGGGTATCTAGAGAGTGGGATAGGTTTAATAACTACCCTCACCCTAAAGCGTACCCTAACCCTAACCCCTACCCTAACACTAACACGTACCCTAATCCTAACCCGTACCCTAAACTGAGCCCTAACCCTAACACTAACCCTAACCCTAACTCTAACCCATACCCTACGCCCTACCCGAACCCCTCCCCGAACCCGTACACTAAGCCGTACCCTAACCCTCACCCTAACCCTAACCCTAACCCTAAGCTACCCTTGACGGCTTCTGCCTCCAATAGATTTCCTAAGCACTAGTGATTTAAGGAACAGGTTTAAAGTAGAATCCTAATGTGATTTCTTGATAATGGGTGTGTTCCTTATCTTCTCCTAGTGTCTAAACTCTTCTCCATGGCTGGACCACCAATAATATTCCTGTACGTGCTAAGGGGTATCTAGAGAGTGGGATAGGTTTAATAATTACCCTCACCCTAACACGTACACTAACCCTAACCCCTACCCTAACCCTAACGAGTACCCTAATCCTAACCCGTACCCTAAACCGAGCCCTAACCCTAACACTAACCCTAACCCTAACCCTAACCCATACCCTAGGCCCTACCCGAAACCGTCTCCGAACCCGTACCCTAAGCCGTACCCTAACCCTCACCCTAACCCTAAGCCTAACCCTAAGGTACCCTTGACTGCTTCTGCCTCCAATAGATTTCCTAACCACTAGTGTTTTAAGGAACAGTTTAAAAAGAGAATCATATTGTGATTTCTTGATAATGGGTGTGTTCCTTATCTTCTCCTAGTGTCTAAACCCTTCTCCATGGCTGGACCCCCAAATAATATTCCTTTACGTGCTAAGGGGTACCTAGAGAGTGGGATAGGTTTAATAACTACCCTCACCCTAAAGCGTACCCTAACCCTAACCCCTACCCTAACCCTAACGCGTACCCTAATCCTAACCCGTACCCTAAACTGAGCCCTAACCCTAACACTAACCCTAACCCTAACCTTAACCCATACCCTACGCCCTACCCGAACCCCTCCCCGAACCCGTACCCTAAGCCGTACCCTAACCCTCACCCTAACCCTAACCCTAACTCTAAGCTACCCTTGACGGCTTCTGCCTCCAATAGATTTCCTAAGCACTAGTGATTTAAGGAACAGGTTTAAAAGAGAATCCTAATGTGATTTCTTGATAATGGGTGTGTTCCTTATCTTCTCCTCGTGTCTAAACTCTTCTCCATGGCTGGACCCCCAAATAATATTCCTTTACGTGCTAAGGGGTATCTAGAGAGTGGGATAGGTTTAATAACTACCCTCACCCTAAAGCGTACCCTAACCCTAACCCCTACCCTAACACTAACGCGTACCCTAATCCTAACCCGTACCCTAAACTGAGCCCTAACCCTAACACTAACCCTAACCCTAACTCTAACCCATACCCTACGCCCTACCCGAACCCCTCCCCGAACCCGTACCCTAAGCCGTACCCTAACCCTCACCCTAACCCTAACCCTAACCCTAGGCTACCCTTGACGGCTTCTGCCTCCAATAGATTTCCTAAGCACTAGTGATTTAAGGAACAGGTTTAAAGGAGAATCCTAATGTGATTTCTTGATAATGGGTGTGTTCCTTATCTTCTCCTCGTGTCTAAACTCTTCTCCATGGCTGGACCCCCAAATAATATTCCTTTACGTGCTAAGGGGTATCTAGAGAGTGGGATAGGTTTAATAACTACCCTCACCCTAACGCGTACCCTAACCCTAACCCCTACCCTAACCCTAACGCATACCCTAATCCTAACCCGTACCCTAAACCGAGCCCTAACCCTAACACTAGCCCTAACCCTAACCCTAACCCATACCCTACGCCCTACCCGAACACCTCCCCGAACCCGTATCGTAAGCCGTACCCTAACCCTCACCCTAACCCTAACCCTAACCCTAAGCTACCCTTGACGGCTTCTGCCTGCAATAGATTTCCTAAGCACTAGTGTTTTAAGGAACAGGTTAAAAAGGGAATCCTAATGTGATTTCTTGATAATGGGTGTGTTCCTTATATTCTCCTCGTGTCTAAACTCTTCTCCATGGCTGGACCCCCAAATAATATTCCTTTATGTGCTAAGGGGTATCTAGAGAGTGTGATAGGTATAATAACTACCCTCACCCTAACGCGTTCCCTAACCCTAACCCCTACCCTAACCCTAGCGCGTACCCTAATCCTAACCCGTACCCTAAACCGAGCCCTAACCCTAACACTAACTCTAACCCTAACCCTAAACCATACCCTACGCCCTACCAGAACCCCTCCCTGAACCCATAACCTAAACCGTACCCTAACCCTCACCCTAACCCTAACCCTAACCCTAAGCTACCCTTGACGACTTCTGCCTCCAATAGATTTCCTAAGCACTAGTGTTTTAAGGAACAGGTTAAAAAGAGAATCCTAATGTGATTTCTTGATAATGGGTGTGTTCCTTATCTTCTCCTCGTGTCTAAACTCTTCTCCATGCCTGGACCCCCAAATAATAGTCCTTTACGTGCTAAGGGGTATCTAGAGAGTGTGATAGGTTTAATAACTACCCTCACCCTAACGCGTACCCTAACCCTAACCCCTACCCTAACCCTAACGCGTACCCTAATCCTAACCCGTACCCTAAACCGAGCCCTAACCCTAACACTAGCCCTAACCCTAACCCTAACCCATACCCTACGCCCTACCCGAAACCCTCCCCGAACCCGTACCCTAAGCCGTACCCTAACCCTCACCCTAACCCTAACCGTAACCCTAAGCTACCCTTCACTGCTTCTGCCTCCAATAGATTTCCTAACCACTAGTGTTTTAAGGAACAGTTTAAAAAGAGAATCATATTGTGATTTCTTGATAATGGGTGTGTTCCTTATCTTCTCCTAGTGTCTAAACCCTTCTCCATGGCTGGACCCCCAAATAATATTCCTTTACGTGCTAAGGGGTACCTAGAGAGTGGGATAGGTTTAATAACTACCCTCACCCTAAAGCGTACCCTAACCCTAACCCCTACCCTAACCCTAACGCGTACCCTAATCCTAACCCGTACCCTAAACTGAGCCCTAACCCTAACACTAACCCTAACCCTAACCTTAACCCATACCCTACGCCCTACCCGAACCCCTCCCCGAACCCGTACCCTAAGCCGTACCCTAACCCTCACCCTAACCCTAACCCTAACTCTAAGCTACCCTTGACGGCTTCTGCCTCCAATAGATTTCCTAAGCACTAGTGATTTAAGGAACAGGTTTAAAAGAGAATCCTAATGTGATTTCTTGATAATGGGTGTGTTCCTTATCTTCTCCTCGTGTCTAAACTCTTCTCCATGGCTGGACCCCCAAATAATATTCCTTTACGTGCTAAGGGGTATCTAGAGAGTGGGATAGGTTTAATAACTACCCTCACCCTAAAGCGTACCCTAACCCTAACCCCTACCCTAACACTAACGCGTACCCTAATCCTAACCCGTACCCTAAACTGAGCCCTAACCCTAACACTAACCCTAACCCTAACTCTAACCCATACCCTACGCCCTACCCGAACCCCTCCCCGAACCCGTACCCTAAGCCGTACCCTAACCCTCACCCTAACCCTAACCCTAACCCTAGGCTACCCTTGACGGCTTCTGCCTCCAATAGATTTCCTAAGCACTAGTGATTTAAGGAACAGGTTTAAAGGAGAATCCTAATGTGATTTCTTGATAATGGGTGTGTTCCTTATCTTCTCCTCGTGTCTAAACTCTTCTCCATGGCTGGACCCCCAAATAATATTCCTTTACGTGCTAAGGGGTATCTAGAGAGTGGGATAGGTTTAATAACTACCCTCACCCTAACGCGTACCCTAACCCTAACCCCTACCCTAACCCTAACGCATACCCTAATCCTAACCCGTACCCTAAACCGAGCCCTAACCCTAACACTAGCCCTAACCCTAACCCTAACCCATACCCTACGCCCTACCCGAACACCTCCCCGAACCCGTATCGTAAGCCGTACCCTAACCCTCACCCTAACCCTAACCCTAACCCTAAGCTACCCTTGACGGCTTCTGCCTGCAATAGATTTCCTAAGCACTAGTGTTTTAAGGAACAGGTTAAAAAGGGAATCCTAATGTGATTTCTTGATAATGGGTGTGTTCCTTATATTCTCCTCGTGTCTAAACTCTTCTCCATGGCTGGACCCCCAAATAATATTCCTTTATGTGCTAAGGGGTATCTAGAGAGTGTGATAGGTATAATAACTACCCTCACCCTAACGCGTTCCCTAACCCTAACCCCTACCCTAACCCTAGCGCGTACCCTAATCCTAACCCGTACCCTAAACCGAGCCCTAACCCTAACACTAACTCTAACCCTAACCCTAAACCATACCCTACGCCCTACCAGAACCCCTCCCTGAACCCATAACCTAAACCGTACCCTAACCCTCACCCTAACCCTAACCCTAACCCTAAGCTACCCTTGACGACTTCTGCCTCCAATAGATTTCCTAAGCACTAGTGTTTTAAGGAACAGGTTAAAAAGAGAATCCTAATGTGATTTCTTGATAATGGGTGTGTTCCTTATCTTCTCCTCGTGTCTAAACTCTTCTCCATGGCTGGACCCCCAAATAATAGTCCTTTACGTGCTAAGGGGTATCTAGAGAGTGTGATAGGTTTAATAACTACCCTCACCCTAACGCGTACCCTAACCCTAACCCCTACCCTAACCCTAACGCGTACCCTAATCCTAACCCGTACCCTAAACCGAGCCCTAACCCTAACACTAGCCCTAACCCTAACCCTAACCCATACCCTACGCCCTACCCGAAACCCTCCCCGAACCCGTACCCTAAGCCGTACCCTAACCCTCACCCTAACCCTAACCGTAACCCTAAGCTACCCTTCACTGCTTCTGCCTCCAATAGATTTCCTAACCACTAGTGTTTTAAGGAACAGTTTAAAAAGAGAATCATATTGTGATTTCTTGATAATGGGTGTGTTCCTTATATTCTCCTAGTGTCTAAACCCTTCTCCATGGGTGGACCCCCAAATAATATTCCTTTACGTGCTAAGGGGTATCTAGAGAGTGGGATAGGTTTAATAACTACCCTCACCCTAAAGCGTACCCTAACCCTAACCCCTACCCTAACACTAACGCGTACCCTAATCCTAACCCGTACCCTAAACTGAGCCCTAACCCTAACACTAACCCTAACCCTAACTCTAACCCATACCCTACGCCCTACCCGAACCCCTCCCCGAACCCGTACACTAAGCCGTACCCTAACCCTCACCCTAACCCTAACCCTAACCCTAAGCTACCCTTGACGGCTTCTGCCTCCAATAGATTTCCTAAGCACTAGTGATTTAAGGAACAGGTTTAAAGTAGAATCCAAATGTGATTTCTTGATAATGGGTGTGTTCCTTATCTTCTCCTCGTGTCTAAACTCTTCTCCATGGCTGGACCCCCAAATAATATTCCTTTACGTGCTAAGGGGTATCTAGAGAGTGGGATAGGTTTAATAACTACCCTCACCCTAACGCGTACCCTAACCCTAACCCCTACCCTAACCCTAACGCATACCCTAATCCTAACCCGTACCCTAAACCGAGGCCTAACCTTAACACTAGCCCTAACCCTAACCCTAACCCATACCCTACGCCCTACCCGAACCCCTCCCCGAACCCGTATCGTAAGCCGTACCCTAACCCTCACCCTAACACTAACCCTAACCCTAAGCTACCCTTGATGGCTTCTGCCTCCAATAGATTTCCTAAGCACTAGTGTTTTAAGGAACAGGTTAAAAAGAGAATCCTAATGTGATTTCTTGATAATGGGTGTGTTCCTTATCTTCTCCTAGTGTCTAAACTCTTCTCCATGGCTGGACCCCCAAATAATATTCCTTTACGTGCTAAGGGGTATCTAGAGAGTGGGATAGGTTCAATAACTAACCTCACCCTATCGCATACCCTAACCCTAACCCCTACCCTAATCTTAACCCGTACCCTAAACCGAGCCCTAACCCTAACACTAACCCTAACCCTAACCCTAACCCATAGCCTACGCCCTACCCGAACCCCTCCCCGTACCCGTACCCTAAGCCGTACCCTAACCCTCACCCTAACCCTAACCCTTACCCTAACCCTAAGCTACCCTTGACGGCTTCTGTCTCCAATAGATTTCCTAAGCACTATTGTTTTAAGGAACAGGTTAAAAAGAGAATCCTAATGTGATTTCTTCATAATGGGTGTGTTCCTTATCTTCTCCTCCTGTCTAAACTCTTCTCCATGGCTGGACCCCCAAATAATATTCCTTTACGTGCTAAGGGGTATCTAGAGAGTGGGATAGGTTTAATAACTACCCTCACCCTAACGCGTACCCTAACCCTAACCGCTACCCTTACCCTAACGAGTACCCTAATCCTAACCCGTACCCTAAACCGAGCCCTAACCCTAACACTAACCCTAACCATAACCCTAACCCATACTCTACGCCCTACCCGAAACCCTCCCCGAACCCGTACCCTAAGCCGTACCCTAACCCTCACCCTAACCCTAACCGTAACCCTAAGCTACCCTTCACTGCTTCTGCCTCCAATAGATTTCCTAACCACTAGTGTTTTAAGGAACAGTTTAAAAAGAGAATCATATTGTGATTTCTTGATAATGGGTGTGTTCCTTATCTTCTCCTAGTGTCTAAACCCTTCTCCATGGCTGGAACCCCAAATAATATTCCTTTACGTGCTAAGGGGTATCTAGAGAGTGGGATAGGTTTAATAACTACCCTCACCCTAAAGCGTACCCTAACCTTAACCCCTACCGTAACACTAACGCGTACCCTAATCCTAACCCGTACCCTAAACTGAGCCCTAACCCTAACACTAACCCTAACCCTAACTCTAACCCATACCCTACGCCCTACCCGAACCCCTCCCCGAACCCGTACACTAAGCCGTACCCTAACCCTCACCCTAACCCTAACCCTAACCCTAAGCTACCCTTGACGGCTTCTGCCTCCAATAGATTTCCTAAGCACTAGTGTTTTAAGGAACAGGTTAAAAAGAGAATCCTAATGTGATTTCTTGATAATGGGTGTGTTCCTTATCTTCTCCTCGTGTCTAAACTCTTCTCCATGGCTGGACCCCCAAATAATATTCCTTTACGTGCTAAGGGGTATCTAGAGAGTGGGATAGGTTTAATAACTACCCTCACCCTAACGCGTACCCTAACCCTAACCCCTACCCTAACCCTAACGCATACCCTAATCCTAACCCGTACCCTAAACCGAGCCCTAACCCTAACACTAGCCCTAACCCTAACCCTAACCCATACCCTACGCCCTACCCGAACACCTCCCCGAACCCGTATCGTAAGCCGTACCCTAACCCTCACCCTAACCCTAACCCTAACCCTAAGCTACCCTTGACGGCTTCTGCCTGCAATAGATTTCCTAAGCACTAGTGTTTTAAGGAACAGGTTAAAAAGGGAATCCTAATGTGATTTCTTGATAATGGGTGTGTTCCTTATATTCTCCTCGTGTCTAAACTCTTCTCCATGGCTGGACCCCCAAATAATATTCCTTTATGTGCTAAGGGGTATCTAGAGAGTGTGATAGGTATAATAACTACCCTCACCCTAACGCGTTCCCTAACCCTAACCCCTACCCTAACCCTAGCGCGTACCCTAATCCTAACCCGTACCCTAAACCGAGCCCTAACCCTAACACTAACTCTAACCCTAACCCTAAACCATACCCTACGCCCTACCAGAACCCCTCCCTGAACCCATAACCTAAACCGTACCCTAACCCTCACCCTAACCCTAACCCTAACCCTAAGCTACCCTTGACGACTTCTGCCTCCAATAGATTTCCTAAGCACTAGTGTTTTAAGGAACAGGTTAAAAAGAGAATCCTAATGTGATTTCTTGATAATGGGTGTGTTCCTTATCTTCTCCTCGTGTCTAAACTCTTCTCCATGGCTGGACCCCCAAATAATAGTCCTTTACGTGCTAAGGGGTATCTAGAGAGTGTGATAGGTTTAATAACTACCCTCACCCTAACGCGTACCCTAACCCTAACCCCTACCCTAACCCTAACGCGTACCCTAATCCTAACCCGTACCCTAAACCGAGCCCTAACCCTAACACTAGCCCTAACCCTAACCCTAACCCATACCCTACGCCCTACCCGAAACCCTCCCCGAACCCGTACCCTAAGCCGTACCCTAACCCTCACCCTAACCCTAACCGTAACCCTAAGCTACCCTTCACTGCTTCTGCCTCCAATAGATTTCCTAACCACTAGTGTTTTAAGGAACAGTTTAAAAAGAGAATCATATTGTGATTTCTTGATAATGGGTGTGTTCCTTATATTCTCCTAGTGTCTAAACCCTTCTCCATGGGTGGACCCCCAAATAATATTCCTTTACGTGCTAAGGGGTATCTAGAGAGTGGGATAGGTTTAATAACTACCCTCACCCTAAAGCGTACCCTAACCCTAACCCCTACCCTAACACTAACGCGTACCCTAATCCTAACCCGTACCCTAAACTGAGCCCTAACCCTAACACTAACCCTAACCCTAACTCTAACCCATACCCTACGCCCTACCCGAACCCCTCCCCGAACCCGTACACTAAGCCGTACCCTAACCCTCACCCTAACCCTAACCCTAACCCTAAGCTACCCTTGACGGCTTCTGCCTCCAATAGATTTCCTAAGCACTAGTGATTTAAGGAACAGGTTTAAAGTAGAATCCAAATGTGATTTCTTGATAATGGGTGTGTTCCTTATCTTCTCCTCGTGTCTAAACTCTTCTCCATGGCTGGACCCCCAAATAATATTCCTTTACGTGCTAAGGGGTATCTAGAGAGTGGGATAGGTTTAATAACTACCCTCACCCTAACGCGTACCCTAACCCTAACCCCTACCCTAACCCTAACGCATACCCTAATCCTAACCCGTACCCTAAACCGAGGCCTAACCTTAACACTAGCCCTAACCCTAACCCTAACCCATACCCTACGCCCTACCCGAACCCCTCCCCGAACCCGTATCGTAAGCCGTACCCTAACCCTCACCCTAACACTAACCCTAACCCTAAGCTACCCTTGATGGCTTCTGCCTCCAATAGATTTCCTAAGCACTAGTGTTTTAAGGAACAGGTTAAAAAGAGAATCCTAATGTGATTTCTTGATAATGGGTGTGTTCCTTATCTTCTCCTAGTGTCTAAACTCTTCTCCATGGCTGGACCCCCAAATAATATTCCTTTACGTGCTAAGGGGTATCTAGAGAGTGGGATAGGTTCAATAACTAACCTCACCCTATCGCATACCCTAACCCTAACCCCTACCCTAATCTTAACCCGTACCCTAAACCGAGCCCTAACCCTAACACTAACCCTAACCCTAACCCTAACCCATAGCCTACGCCCTACCCGAACCCCTCCCCGAACCCGTACCCTAAGCCGTACCCTAACCCTCACCCTAACCCTAACCCTTACCCTAACCCTAAGCTACCCTTGACGGCTTCTGTCTCCAATAGATTTCCTAAGCACTATTGTTTTAAGGAACAGGTTAAAAAGAGAATCCTAATGTGATTTCTTCATAATGGGTGTGTTCCTTATCTTCTCCTCGTGTCTAAACTCTTCTCCATGGCTGGACCCCCAAATAATATTCCTTTACGTGCTAAGGGGTATCTAGAGAGTGGGATAGGTTTAATAACTACCCTCACCCTAACGCGTACCCTAACCCTAACCGCTACCCTTACCCTAACGAGTACCCTAATCCTAACCCGTACCCTAAACCGAGCCCTAACCCTAACACTAACCCTAACCCTAACCCTAACCCATACCCTACGCCCTACCCGAAACCCTCCCCGAACCCGTACCCTAAGCCGTACCCTAACCCTCACCCTAACCCTAACCGTAACCCTAAGCTACCCTTCACTGCTTCTGCCTCCAATAGATTTCCTAACCACTAGTGTTTTAAGGAACAGTTTAAAAAGAGAATCATATTGTGATTTCTTGATAATGGGTGTGTTCCTTATCTTCTCCTAGTGTCTAAACCCTTCTCCATGGCTGGAACCCCAAATAATATTCCTTTACGTGCTAAGGGGTATCTAGAGAGTGGGATAGGTTTAATAACTACCCTCACCCTAAAGCGTACCCTAACCTTAACCCCTACCGTAACACTAACGCGTACCCTAATCCTAACCCGTACCCTAAACTGAGCCCTAACCCTAACACTAACCCTAACCCTAACTCTAACCCATACCCTACGCCCTACCCGAACCCCTCCCCGAACCCGTACACTAAGCCGTACCCTAACCCTCACCCTAACCCTAACCCTAACCCTAAGCTACCCTTGACGGCTTCTGCCTCCAATAGATTTCCTAAGCACTAGTGTTTTAAGGAACAGGTTAAAAAGAGAATCCTAATGTGATTTCTTGATAATGGGTGTGTTCCTTATCTTCTCCTCGTGTCTAAACTCTTCTCCATGGCTGGACCCCCAAATAATAGTCCTTTACGTGCTAAGGGGTATCTAGAGAGTGTGATAGGTTTAATAACTACCCTCACCCTAACGCGTACCCTAACCCTAACCCGTACCCTAAACCGAGCCCTAACCCTAACACTAGCCCTAACCCTAACCCTAACCCATACCCTACGCCCTACCCGAAACCCTCCCCGAACCCGTACCCTAAGCCGTACCCTAACCCTCACCCTAACCCTAACCGTAACCCTAAGCTACCCTTCACTGCTTCTGCCTCCAATAGATTTCCTAACCACTAGTGTTTTAAGGAACAGTTTAAAAAGAGAATCATATTGTGATTTCTTGATAATGGGTGTGTTCCTTATCTTCTCCTAGTGTCTAAACCCTTCTCCATGGGTGGACCCCCAAATAATATTCCTTTACGTGCTAAGGGGTATCTAGAGAGTGGGATAGGTTTAATAACTACCCTCACCCTAAAGCGTACCCTAACCCTAACCCCTACCCTAACACTAACGCGTACCCTAATCCTAACCCGTACCCTAAACTGAGCCCTAACCCTAACACTAACCCTAACCCTAACTCTAACCCATACCCTACGCCCTACCCGAACCCCTCCCCGAACCCGTACACTAAGCCGTACCCTAACCCTCACCCTAACCCTAACCCTAACCCTAAGCTACCCTTGACGGCTTCTGCCTCCAATAGATTTCCTAAGCACTAGTGATTTAAGGAACAGGTTTAAAGTAGAATCCTAATGTGATTTCTTGATAATGGGTGTGTTCCTTATCTTCTCCTCGTGTCTAAACTCTTCTCCATGGCTGGACCCCCAAATAATATTCCTTTACGTGCTAAGGGGTATCTAGAGAGTGGGATAGGTTTAATAACTACCCTCACCCTAACGCGTACCCTGACCCTAACCCTTACCCTAACCCTAACGCATACCCTAATCCTAACCCGTACCCTAAACCGAGGCCTAACCTTAACACTAGCCCTAACCCTAACCCTAACCCATACCCTACGCCCTACCCGAACCCCTCCCCGAACCCGTATCGTAAGCCGTACCCTAACCCTCACCCTAACACTAACCCTAACCCTAAGCTACCCTTGACGGCTTCTGCCTCCAATAGATTTCCTAAGCACTAGTGTTTTAAGGAACAGGTTAAAAAGAGAATCCTAATGTGATTTCTTGATAATGGGGGTGTTCCTTATCTTCTCCTAGTGTCTAAACTCTTCTCCATGGCTGGACCCCCAAATAATATTCATTTACGTGCTAAGGGGTATCTAGAGAGTGGGATAGGTTCAATAACTAACCTCACCCTATCGCATACCCTAACCCTAACCCCTACCCTAATCTTAACCCGTACCCTAAACCGAGCCCTAACCCTAACACTAACCCTAACCCTAACCCTAACCCATAGCCTACGCCCTACCCGAACCCCTCCCCGAACCCGTACCCTAAGCCGTACCCTAACCCTCACCCTAACCCTAACCCTTACCCTAACCCTAAGCTACACTTGACGGCTTCTGTCTCCAATAGATTTCCTAAGCACTAGTGTTTTAAGGAACAGGTTAAAAAGAGAATCCTAATGTGATTTCTTGATAATGGGTGTGTTCCTTATCTTCTCCTCGTGTCTAAACTCTTCTCCATGGCTGGACCCCCAAATAATATTCCTTTACGTGCTAAGGGGTATCTAGAGAGAGGGATAGGTTTAATAACTACCCTCACCCTAACGCGTACCCTAACCCTAACCGCTACCCTAACCCTAACGAGTACCCTAATCCTAACCCGTACCCTAAACCGAGCCCTAACCCTAAAACTAACCCTAACCCTAACACTAACCCATACCCTACGCCCTACCCGAAACCCTCCCCGAACCCGTACCCTAAGCCGTACCCTAACCCTCACCCTAACCCTAACCGTAACCCTAAGCTACCCTTCACTGCTTCTGCCTCCAATAGATTTCCTAACCACTAGTGTTTTAAGGAACAGTTTAAAAAGAGAATCATATTGTGATTTCTTGATAATGGGTGTGTTCCTTATCTTCTCCTAGTGTCTAAACCCTTCTCCATGGCTGGAACCCCAAATAATATTCCTTTACGTGCTAAGGGGTATCTAGAGTGTGGGATAGGTTTAATAACTACCCTCACCCTAAAGCGTACCCTAACCCTAACCCCTACCGTAACACTAACGCGTACCCTAATCCTAACCCTTACCCTAAACTGAGCCCTAACCCTAACACTAACCCTAACCCTAACTCTAACCCATACCCTACGCCCTACCCGAACCCCTCCCCGAACCCGTACACTAAGCCGTACCCTAACCCTCACCCTAACCCTAACCCTAACCCTAAGCTACCCTTGACGGCTTCTGCCTCCAATAGATTACCTAAGCACTAGTGATTTAAGGAACAGGTTTAAAGGAGAATCCTAATGTGATTTCTTGATTATGGGTGTGTTCCTTATCTTCTCCTAGTGTCTAAACTCTTCTCCATGGCTGGACCCCAAATAATATTCCTTTACGTGCTAAGGGGTATCTAGAGAGTGGGATAGGTTTAATAACTACCCTCACCCTAACGCGTACCCTAACCCTAACCCCTACCCTAACCCTAATGCATACCCTAATCCTAACCCGTACCCTAAACCGAGCCCTAACCCTAACACTAGCCCTAACCCTAACCCTAACCCATACCCTACGCCCTACCCGAAACCCTCCCCGAACCCGTATCGTAAGCCGTACCCTAACCCTCACCCTAACCCTAACCCTAACCCTAAGGTACCCTTGACGGCTTCTGCCTCCAATAGATTTCCTAAGCACTAGTGTTTTAAGGAACAGGTTAAAAAGAGAATCCTAATGTGATTTCTTGATAATGGGTGTGTTCCTTATCTTCTCCTCGTGTCTAAACTCTTCTCCATGGCTGGACCCCCAAATAATATTCCTTTACGTGCTAAGGGGTATCTAGAGAGTGGGATAGGTTTAATAACTACCCTCACCCTAACGCGTACCCTAACCCTAACCGCTACCCTAACCCTAACGAGTACCCTAATCCTAACCCGTACCCTAAACCGAGCCCTAACCCTAACACTAACCCTAACCCTAAACCTAACCCATACCCTACGCCTTACCCGAAACCCTCCCCGAACCCGTACCCTAAGCCGTACCCTAACCCTCACCCTAACCCTAACCGTAACCCTAAGCTACCCTTCACTGCTTCTGCCTCCAATAGATTTCCTAACCACTAGTGTTGTAAGGAACAGTTTAAAAAGAGAATCATATTGTGATTTCTTGATAATGGGTGTGTTCCTTATCTTCTCCTAGTGTCTAAACCCTTCTCCATGGCTGGACCCCCAAATAATATTCCTTTACATGCTAAGGGGTATCTAGAGAGTGGGATAGGTTTAATAACTACCCTCACCCTAAAGCGTACCCTAACCCTAACCCCTACCCTAACACTAACGCGTACCCTAATCCTAACCCGTACCCTAAACTGAGCCCTAACCCTAACACTAACCCTAACCCTAACTCTAACCCATACCCTACGCCCTACACGAACCCCTCCCCGAACCCGTACCCTAAGCCGTATCCTAACCCTCACCCTAACCCTAACCCTAACCCTAAGCTACCCTTGACGGCTTCTGCCTCCAATAGATTTCCTAAGCACTAGTGATTTAAGGAACAGGTTTAAAGGAGAATCCTAATGTGATTTCTTGATAATGGGTGTGTTCCATATCTTCTCCTCGTGTCTAAACTCTTCTCCATGGCTGGACCCCAAATAATATTCCTTTACGTGCTAAGGGGTATCTAGAGAGTGGGATAGGTTTAATAAATACCCTCACCCTAACGCGTACCCTAACCCTAACCCCTACCCTAACCCTAACGCATACCCTAATCCTAACCCGTACCCTAAACCGAGCCCTAACCCTAACACTAGCCCTAACCCTAACCCTAACCCATACCCTACGCCCTACCCGAACCCCTCCCCGAACCCGTATCGTAAGCCGTACCCTAACCCTCACCCTAACCCTAACCCTAACCCTAAGCTACCCTTGACGGCTTCTGCCTCCAATAGATTTCCTAAGCACTAGTGTTTTAAGGAACAGGTTAAAAAGAGAATCGTAATGTGATTTCTTGATAATGGGTGTGTTCCTTATCTTCTCCTAGTGTCTAAACTCTTCTCCATGGCTGGACCCCCAAATAATATTCCTTTACGTGCTAAGGGGTATCTAGAGAGTGGGATAGGTTTAATAACTAACCTCACCCTATCGTATACCCTAACCCTAACCCCTACCCTAACCCTAACGCGTACCCTAATCCTAACCAGTACCCTAAACCGAGCCCTAACCCTAACACTAACCCTAACCCTAACCCTAACCCATAGCCTACGCCCTACCCGAACCCCTCCCCAAACCCGTACCCTAAGCCGTACCCTAACCCTCACCCTAACCCTAACCCTAACCCTAAGCTACCCTTGACGGCTTCTGCCTCCAATAGATTTCCTAAGCACTAGTGTTTTAAGGACCAGGTTAAAAAGAGAATCCTAATGTGATTTCTTGATAATGGGTGTGTTCCTTATCTTCTCCTCGTGTCTAAACTCTTCTCCATGGCTGGACCCCCAAATAATATTCCTTTACGTGCTAAGTGGTATCTAGAGAGTGGGGTAGGTTTAATAACTACCCTCACCCTAACGCGTACCCTAACCCTAACCCCTACCCTAACGCTAACGCGTACCCTAATCCTAACCCGTACCCTAAACCGAGCCCTAACCCTAACACTAGCCCTAACCCTAACCCTAACCCATAACCTACGCCCTACCCGAACCCCTCCCCGAACCCGTACCCTAAGCCGTACCCTAACCCTAACCCTAAGCTACCCTTGACTGCTTCTGCCTCCAATAGATTTCCTAAGCACTAGTGTTTTAAGGAACAGGTTAAAAAGAGAATCCTAATGTGATTTCATGATAATGGGTGTGTTCCTTATCTTCTCCTAGTGTCTAAACTCTTCTCCATGGCTGGACCCCCAAATAATATTCCTTTACGTGGTAAGGGGTATCTAGAGAGTGGGATAGGTTTAATAACTACCCTCACCCTAACGCGTACCCTAACCCTAACCGCTACCCTAACCCTAACGAGTACCCTAATCCTAACCCGTACCCTAAACCGAGCCCTAACCCTAACACTAACCCTAACCCTAACCCTAACCCATACCCTACGCCCTACCCGAAACCCTCCCCGAACCCGTACCCTAAGCCGTACCCTAAACCTCACCCTAACCCTAACCCTAACCCTAAGCTACCCTTGACTGCTTCTGCCTCCAATAGATTTCCTAACCACTAGTGTTTTAAGGAACAGTTTAAAAAGAGAATCATATTGTGATTTCTTGATAATGGGTGTGTTCCTTATCTTCTCCTCGTGTCTAAACTCTTCTCCATGGCTGGACCCCCAAATAATATTCCTTTACATGCTAAGGGGTATCTAGAGAGTGGGATAGGTTTAATAACTACCCTCACCCTAACGCGTACCCTAACCCTAACCGCTACCCTCACCCTAACGAGTACCCTAATCCTAACCCGTACCCTAAACCGAGCCCTAACCCTAACACTAACCCTAACCCTAAACCTAACCCATACCCTACGCCCTACCCGAAACCCTCCCCGAACCCGTACCCTAAGCCGTACCCTAACCCTCACCCTAACCCTAACCGTAACCCTAAGCTACCCTTCACTGCTTCTGCCTCCAATAGATTTCCTAAGCACAAGTGTTTTAAGGAACAGGTTAAAAAGAGAATCCTAATGTGATTTCTTGATAATGGGTGTGTTCCTTATCTTCTCCTCGTGTCTAAACTCTTCTCCATGGCTGGACCCCCAAATAATATTCCTTTACGTGCTAAGGGGTATCTAGAGAATGGGATAGGTTTAATAACTACCCTCACCCTAACGCGTACCCTAACCCTAAACCCTACCCTAACCCTAACCCGTACCCTAATCCTAACCCGTAACCTAAACCGAGCCCTAACCCTAACCCTAGCCCTAACCCTAACCCTAACACATACCCTACGCCCTACCCGAACACCTCCCCGAACCCGTACCCTAAGCCGTACCCTAACCCTCACCCTAACCCTAACCCTAACCCTAAGCTACCCTTGACGGCTTCTGCCTCCAATAGATTTCCTAAGCACTAGTGTTTTAAGGACCAGGTTAAAAAGAGAATCCTAATGTGATTTCTTGATAATGGGTGTGTTCCTTATCTTCTCCTCGTGTCTAAACTCTTCTCCATGGCTGGACCCCCAAATAATATTCCTTTACGTGCTAAGGGGTATCTAGAGAGTGGGGTAGGTTTAATAACTACCCTCACCCTAACGCGTACCCTAACCCTAACCCCTACCCTAACCCTAACGCGTACCCTAATCCTAACCCGTACCCTAAACCGAGCCCTAACCCTAACAGTAGCCCTAACCCTAACCCTAACCCATAACCTACACCCTACCCGAACCCCTCCCCGAACCCGTACCCTAAGCCGTACCCTAACCCTCACCCTAACCCTAACCCTAACCCTAAGCTACCCTTGACTGCTTCTGCCTCCAATAGATTTCCTAAGCACTAGTGTTTTAAGGAACAGGTTAAAAAGAGAATCCTAATGTGATTTCGTGATAATGGGTGTGTTCCTTATCTTCTCCTAGTGTCTAAACTCTTCTCCATGGCTGGACCCCCAAATAATATTCCTTTACGTGGTAAGGGGTATCTAGAGAGTGGGATAGGTTTAATAACTACCCTCACCCTAACGCGTACCCTAACCCTAACCGCTACCCTAACCCTAACGAGTACCCTAATCCTAACCCATACCCTAAACCGAGCCCTAACCCTAACACTAACCCTAACCCTAACCCTAACCCATACCCTACGCCCTACCCGAAACCCTCCCCGAACCCGTACCCTAAGCCGTACCCTAAACCTCACCCTAACCCTAACCCTAACCCTAAGCTACCCTTGACTGCTTCTGCCTCCAATAGATTTCCTAACCACTAGTGTTTTAAGGAACAGTTTAAAAAGACAATCATATTGTGATTTCTTGATAATGGGTGTGTTCCTTATCTTCTCCTAGTGTCTAAACCCTTCTCCATGGCTGGACCCCCAAATAATATTCCTTTACGTGCTAAGGGGTATCTAGAGAGTGGGATAGGTTTAATAACTTCCCTCACCCTAAAGCGTACCCTAACCCTAACCCCTACCCTAACACTAACGCGTACCCTAATCCTAACCCGTACCCTAAACTGAGCCCTAACCCTAACACTAACCCTAACCCTAACTCTAACCCATACCCTACGCCCTACCCGAACCCCTCCCCGAAACCGTAACCTAAGCCGTACCCTAACCCTCACCCTAACCCTAACCCTAACTCTAAGCTACCCTTGACGGCTTCTGCCTCCAATAGATTTCCTAAGCACTAGTGATTTAAGGAACAGGTTTAAAGGAGAATCCTAATGTGATTTCTTGATAATGGGTGTGTTCCTTATCTTCTCCTCGTGTCTAAACTCTTCTCCATGGCTGGACCCCCAAATAATATTCCTTTATGTGCTAAGGGGTATCTAGAGAGTGGGATAGGTTTAATAACTACCCTCACCCTAACGCGTACCCTAACCCTAACCGCTACCCTAACCCTAACGAGTACCCTAATCCTAACCCGTACCCTAAACCGAGCCCTAACCCTAACACTAACCCTAACCCTAAACCTAACCCATACCCTACGCCCTAAGCGAAACCCTCCTCGAACCCGTACCCTAAGCCGTACCCTAACCCTCACCCTAACCCTAACCCTAAGCTACCCTTCACTGCTTCTGCCTCCAATAGATTTCCTAACCACTAGTGTTTTAAGGAACAGTTTAAAAAGAGAATCATATTGTGATTTCTTAATAATGGGTGTGTTCCTTATCTTCTCCTAGTGTCTAAACTCTTCTCCATGGCTGGACCCCCAAATAATATTCCTTTACGTGCTAAGGGGTATCTAGAGAGTGGGATAGGTTTAATAACTACCCTCACCCTAAAGCGTACCCTAACACTAACGCGTACCCTAATCCTAACCCGTACCCTTAACCGAGCCCTAACCCTAACACTAACCCTAACGCTAACCCTAACCCATACCCTACGCCCTACACGAACCCCTCCCCGAACCCGTACCCTAAGCCGTACCCTAACCCTAACCCTATCCCTAAGCTACCCTTGACTGCTTCTGCCTCCAATAGATTTCCTAAGCACAAGTGTTTTAAGGAACAGGTTAAAAAGAGAATCCTAATGTGATTTCTTGATAATGGGTGTGTTCCTTATCTTCTCCTCGTGTCTAAACTCTTCTCCATGGCTGGACCCCCAAATAATATTCCTTTACGTGCTAAGGGGTATCTAGAGAATGGGATAGGTTTAATAACTACACTCACCCTAACGCGTACCCTAACCCTAAACCCTACCCTAACCCTAACGCGTACCCTAATCCTAACCCGTACCCTAAACCGAGCCCTAACCCTAACCCTAGCCCTAACCCTAACCCTAACCCATACCCTACGCCCTACCCGAACACCTCCCCGAACCCGTACCCTAAGCCGTACCCTAACCCTCACCCTAACCCTAACCCTAACCCTAAGCCACCCTTGACGGCTTCTGCCTCCAATAGATTTCCTAAGCACTAGTGTTTTAAGGAACATGTTAAAAAGAGAATCCTAATGTGATTTCTTGATAATGGGTGTGTTCCTTATCTTCTCCTCGTGTCTAAACTCTTCTCCATGGCTGGACCCCCAAATAATATTCCTTTATGTGCTAAGGGGTATCTAGAGAGTGTGATAGGTTTAATAACTACCCTCACCCTAACGCGTACCCTAACCCTAACCCCTACCCTAACCCTAGCGCGTACCCTAATCCTAACCCGTACCCTAAACCGATCGTTAACCCTAACACTAACTCTAACCCTAACCCTAACCCATACCCTACGCCCTACCCGAACCCCTCCCTGAACCCGTACCCTAAACAGTACCCTAACCCTCACCCTAACCCTAACCCTAACCCTAAGCTACCCTTGACGGCTTCTGCCTCCAATAGATTTCCTAAGCACTAGTGTTTTAAGGAACAGGTTAAAAAGAGAATCCTAATGTGATTTCTTGATAATGGGTGTGTTCCTTATCTTCTCCTCGTGTCTAAACTCTTCTCCATGGCTGGACCCCCAAATAATATTCCTTTACGTGCTAAGGGGTATCTAGAGAGTGGAATAGGTTTAATAACTACCCTCACCCTAACGCGTACCCTAACCCTAACCCCTACCCTAACCCTAATGCGTACACTAATCCTAACCCGTACCCTAAACCGAGCCCTAACCCTAACACTAGCCCTAACCCTAACCCTAACACATACCCTACGCCCTACCCGAACCCCTCCCCGAACCCGTACCCTAAGCCGTTCCCTAACCCTCACCCTAACCCTAACCCTATCCCTAAGCTACCCTTGACTGCTTCTGCCTCCAATAGATTTCCTAAGCACTAGTGTTTTAAGGAACAGGTTAAAAAAGAATCCTAATGTGATTTCGTGATAATGGGTGTGTTCCTTATCTTCTCCTAGTGACTAAACTCTTCTCCATGGCTGGACTCCGAAATAATATTCCTTTACGTGCTAAGGGGTATCTAGAGAGTGTGATAGGTTTAATAACTACCCACACCCTAACGCGTACCCTAACCCTAACCGCTACCCTAACCCTAACGAGTACCCTAAACCTAACCCGTACCCTAAACCGAGCCCTAACCCTAACACTAGCCCTAACCCTAACCCTAACCCATACCCTACGCCCTACCCGAAACCGTCTCCGAACCCGTACCCTAAGCCGTACCCTAACCCTCACCCTAACCCTAACCCTAACCCTAAGCTACCCTTGACTGCTTCTGCCTCCAATAGATTTCCTAACCACTAGTGTTTTAAGGAACAGTTTAAAAAGAGAATCATATTGTGATTTCTTGATAATGGGTGTGTTCCTTATCTTCTCCTAGTGTCTAAACCCTTCTCCATGGCTGGAACCCCAAATAATATTCCTTTACGTGCTAAGGGGTATCTAGAGAGTGGGATAGGTTTAATAACTACCCTCACCCTAAAGCGTACCCTAACCCTAACCCCTACCCTAACCCTAACGCGTACCCTAATCCTAACCCGTACCCTAAACTGAGCCCTAACCCTAACACTAACCCTAACCCTAACCTTAACCCATACCCTACGCCCTACCCGAACCCCTCCCCGAACCCGTACCCTAAGCCGTACCCTAACCCTCACCCTAACCCTAACCCTAACCCTAAGCTACCCTTGACGGCTTCTGCCTCCAATAGATTTCCTAAGCACTAGTGATTTAAGGAACAGGTTTAAAAGAGAATCCTAATGTGATTTCTTGATAATGGGTGTGTTCCTTATCTTCTCCTCGTGTCTAAACTCTTCTCCATGGCTGGACCCCCAAATAATATTCCTTTACGTGCTAAGGGGTATCTACAGAGTGGGATAGGTTTAATAACTACCCTCACCCTAACGCGTATCCTAACCCTAACCCCTACCCTAACCCTAACGCATACCGTAATCCTAACCCGTACCCTAAACCGAGCCCTAACCCTAACACTATCCCTAACCCTAACCCTAACCCATACCCTACGCCCTACCCGAACCCCTCCCCGAACCCGTACCCTAAGCCGTACCCTAACCCTCACCCTAACCCTAACCCTAACCCTAAGCTACCCTTGACAGCTTCTGCCTCCAATAGATTTCCTAAGCACTAGTGTTTTAAGGAACAGGTTAAAAAGAGAATCCTAATGTGATTTCTTGATAATGGGTGTGTTCCTTATCTTCTCCTAGTGTCGAAACTCTTCTCCATGGCCGGACCCCCAAATAATATTCCTTTACGTGCTAAGGGGTATCTAGAGAGTGGGATAGGTTTAATAACTAACCTCACCCTATCGCATACCCTAACCCTAACCCCTACCCTAACCCTAACGCGTACCCTAATCCTAAACCGTACCCTAAACCGAGCCCTAACCCTAACACTAACCCTAACCATAACACTAAACCATACCCAACGCCCTACCCGAAACCCTCCCCGAACCCGTACCCTAAGCCGTACCCTAACCCTAACCCTAACCCTAAGCTACCCTTGACTGCTTCTGCCTCCAATAGATTTCCTAAGCACAAGTGTTTTAAGGAACAGGTTAAAAAGAGAATCCTAATGTGATTTCTTGATAATGGGTGTGTTCCTTATCTTCTCCTCGTGTCTAAACTCTTCTCCATGGCTGGACCCCCAAATAATATTCCTTTACGTGCTAAGGGGTATCTAGAGAGTGGGATAGGTTTAATAACTACCCTCACCCTGACGCGTACCCTAACCCTAACCCCTACCCTAACCCTAACGCGTACCCTAATCCTAACCCGTACCCTAAACCGAGCCCTAACCCTAACCCTAGCCCTAACCCTAACCCTAACCCATACCCTACGCCCTACCCGAACCCCTCCCCGAACCCGTACCCTAAGCTGTACCCTAACCCTCACCCTAACCCTAACCCTAACCCTAAGCTACCCTTGACTGCTTCTGCCTCCAATAGATTTCCTAAGCACTAGTGTTTTAAGGAACAGATTAAAAAGAGAATCCTAATGTGATTTCTTGATAATGGGTGTGTTCCTTATCTTCTCCAAGTGTCTAAACTCTTCTCCGTGGCTGGACCCCCAAATAATATTCCTTTACGTGCTAAGGGGTATCTAGAGAGTGGGATAGGTTTAATAACTAACCTCACCCTATCGCGTACCCTAACCCTAACCCCTACCCTAACACTAACGCGTACCCTAATCCTAACCCGTACCCTAAACCGAGCCCTAACCCTATCCCTAACCCATACCCTACGCCCTACCCGAACCCCTCCCCGAACCCGTACCCTAAGCCATACCCTATCCCTCACCCTAACCCTAACCCTACCCTAAGCTACCCTTGACTGCTTCTGTCTCCAATAGATTTCCTAAGCAGTAGTGTTTTAAGGAACAGGTGAAAAGAGAATCCTAATGTGATTTCTTGATAATGGGTGTGTTCCTTATCTTCTCCTCGTGTCTAAACTCTTCTCCATGGCTGGACCCCCAAATAATATTCCTTTACGTGCTAAGGGGTATGTAGAGAGTGTGATAGGTTTAATAACTACCCCCACCCTAACGCGTACCCTAACCCTAACCCCTACCCTAACCCTAGCACGTACCCTAATCCTAACCCATACCCTAAACCGAGCCCTAAACCTAACACTAGCCCTAACCCTATACCTAACCCATACCCTACGCCCTACCCGAACCCCTCCCCGAACCCGTACCCTAAGCCATACCCTAACCCTCACCCTAACCCTAACCGTAACCCTAAGCTACCCTTGACTGCTTCTGACTCCAATAGATTTCCTAAGCACAAGTGTTTTAAGGAACAGGTTAAAAAGAGAATCCTAATGTGATTTCTTGATAATGGGTGTGTTCCTTATCTTCTCCTAGTGTCTAAACTCTTCTCCACGGCTCGACCCCCAAATAATATTCCTTTACGTGCTAAGGGGTATCTAGAGAGTGTGATAGGTTTAATAACTACCCTCACCCTAACGCGTACCCTAACCCTAACCGCTACCCTAACCCTAACGAGTACCCTAATCCTAACCCGTACCCTAAACCGAGCCCTAACCCTAACACTAACCCTAACCCTAACCCTAACCCATACCCTACGCCCTACCCGAACCCCTCCCCGAACCCGTACCCTAAGCCGTAGCCTAACCCTCACCCTAACCCTAAGCTACCCTTGACTGCTTCTGCCTCCAATAGATTTCCTAAGCACTAGTGTTTTAAGGAACAGGTTAAAAAGAGAATCCTAATGTGATTTCTTGATAATGGGTGTGTTCCTTATCTTCTCCTAGTGTCTAAACTCTTCTCCATGGCTGGACCCCCAAATAATATTCCTTTACGTGCTAAGGGGTATCTAGAGAGTGGGATAGGTTTAATAACTAACCTCACCCTATCGAGTACCCTAACCCTAACCCCTACCCTAACACTAACGCGTACCCTAATCCTAACCCGTACCCTAAACCGAGCCCTAACCCTAACACTAACCCTAACCCTAACCCTAAACCATACCCTACGCCCTACCCGAACCCCTCCCCGAACCCGTACCCTAAGCCATACCCTAACCCTCACCCTAACCCTAACCCTAACCCTAAGCTACCCTTGACTGCTTCTGCCTCCAATAGATTTCCTAAGCACTAGTGTTTTAAGGAACAGGTGAAAAGAGAATCCTAATGTGACTTCTTGATAATGGGTGTGTTCCTTATCTTCTCCTCGTGTCTAAACTCTTCTCCATGGCTGGACCCCCAAATAATATTCCTTTACGTGCTAAGGGGTATCTAGAGAGTGGGATAGGTTTAATAACTACCCTCACCCTAAAGCGTACCCTAACCCTAACCCCTACCCTAACACTAATGCGTACCCTAATCCTAACCCGTACCCTAAACTGAGCCCTAAACCTAACTCTAACCCATACCCTACGCCCTACCCGAATCCCTCCCCGAACCCGTACCCTAAGCCGTACCCTAACCCTCACCCTAACCCTAACCCTAACCCTAGGCTACCCTTAACGGCTTCTGCCTCCAATAGATTTCCTAAGCACTAGTGATTTAAGGAACAGGTTTAAAGGAGAATCCTAATGTGATTTCTTGATAATGGGTGTGTTCCTATCTTCTCCTCGTATCTAAACTCTTCTCCATGGCTGGACCCCCAAATAATATTCCTTTACGTGCTAAGGGGTATCTAGAGAGTTGGATAGGTTTAATAACTACCCTCACCCTAACGCGTACCCTAACCCTAACCCCTACCCTAACCCTAACGCATACCCTAATCCTAACCCGTACCCTAAACCGAGCCCTAACCCTAACACTAGCCCTAACCCTAACCCTAACCCATACCCTACGCCCTACCCGAACCCCTCCCCGAACCCGTATCGTAAGCCGTACCCTAACCCTCACCCTAACCCTAACCCTAACCCTAAGCTACCCTTGACGGCTTCTGCCTCCAATAGATTTCCTAAGCACTAGTGTTTTAAGGAACAGGTTAAAAAGAGAATCCTAATGTGATTTCTTGATAATGGGTGTGTTCCTTATCTTCTCCTCGTGTCTAAACTCTTCTCCATGGCTGGACCCCCAAATAATATTCCTTTACGTGCTAAGGGGTATCTAGAGAGTGGGATAGGTTTAATAACTACCCTCACCCTAACGCGTACCCTAACCCTAACCCCTATCCTAACCCTAACGCGTACCCTAATCCTAACCCGTACCCTAAACCGAGCCCTAAACCTAACAGTAGCCCTAACCCTAACCCTAACCCATTCCCTACGCCCTACCCGAACCCCTCCCCGAACCCGTACCCTAAGCCATACCCTAGCCCTCACCCTAACCCTAACACTAACCCTAAGCTACCCTTGACTGCTTCTGCCTCCAATAGATTTCCTAAGCACTAGTGTTTTAAGGAACAGGTTAAAAAGAGAATCCTAATATGATTTCGTGATAATGGGTGTGTTCCTTATCTTCTCCTAGTTTCTAAACTCTTCTCCATGGCTGGACCCCCAAACAATATTCCTTTACGTGCTAAGGGGTATCTAGAGAGTGGGATAGGTTTAATAACTACCCTCACCCTAACGCGTACCCTAACTCTAACCCCTACCCTAATCCTAGCGCGTACCCTAATCCTAACCCGTACCCTAAACCGAGCCCTAACCCTAACACTAACTCTAACCCTAACCCTAACGCATACCCTACGCCCTACCCGAACCCCTCCCTGAACCCGTACCCTAAACTGTACCCTAACCCTCACCCTAACCCTAACCCTAACCCTAAGCTACCCTTGACGGCTTCTGCCTCCAATAGATTTCCTAAGCACTAGTGTTTTAAGGAACAGGTTAAAAAGAGAATCCTAATGTGATTTCTTGATAATGGGTGTGTTCCTTATCTTCTCCTCGTGTCTAAACTCTTCTCCATGGCTGGACCCCCAAATAATATTCCTTTACGTGCTAAGGGGTATCTAGAGAGTGGGATAGGTTTAATAACTACCCTCACCCTAACGCGTTCCCTAACCCTAACCCCTACCCTAACCCTAACGCGTACCCTAATCCTAACCCGTACCCTAAACCGATCCCTAAACCTAACACTAGCCCTAACCCTAACCCTAACCAATACCCTACGCCCTACCCGAAACCCTCCCCGAACCCGTACCCTAAGCCGTACCCTAACCCTCACCCTAACCCTAAGCTACCCTTGACTGCTTCTGCCTCCAATAGATTTCCTAAGCACTAGTGTTTTAAGGAACAGGTTAAAAAGAGAATCCTAATGTGATTTCTTGATAATGGGTGTGTTCCTTATCTTCTCCTAGTGTCTAAACTCTTCTCCATGGCTGGATCCCCAAATAATATTCCTTTACGTGCTAAGGGGTATCTAGAGAGTGGGATAGGTTTAATAACTAACCTCACCCTATCGAGTACCCTAACCCTAACCCCTACCCTAACACTAACGCGTACCCTAATCCTAACCCGTACCCTAAACCGAGCCCTAACCCTAACACTAACCCTAACCCTAACCCTAACCCATACCCTACGCCCTACCCGAACCCCTCCCCGAACCCGTACCCTAAGCCATACCCTAACCCTCACCCTAACCCTAACCCTAACCCTAAGCTACCCTTGACTGCTTCTGCCTCCAATAGATTTCCTAAGCACTAGTGTTTTAAGGAACAGGTGAAAAGAGAATCCTAATGTGATTTCTTGATAATGGGTGTGTTCCTTATCTTATCCTCGTGTCTAAACTCTTCTCCATGGCTGGACCCCCAAATAATATTCCTTTACGTGCTAAGGGGTATCTAGAGAGTGTGATAGGTTTAATAACTACCCCCACCCTAACGCGTACCCTAACCCTAACCCCTACCCTAACCCTAGCGCGTACCCTAATCCTAACCCATACCCTAAACCGAGCCCTAAACCTAACACTAGCCATAACCCTATACCTAACACATACCCTACGCCCTACCCGAACCCCTCCCCGAACCCGTACCCTAAGCCATACCCTAACCCTCACCCTAACCCTAACCCTAACCCTAAGCTACCCTTGACTGCTTCTGCCTCCAATAGATTTCCTAAGCACTAGTGTTTTAAGGAACAGGTTAAAAAGAGAATCCTAATGTGATTTCGTGATAATGGGTGTGTTCCTTATCTTCTCCTAGTGTCTAAACTCTTCTCCATGGCTGGACCCCCAATAATATTCCTGTACGTGCTAAGGGGTATCTAGAGAGTGGGATAGGTTTAATAACTACCCTCACCCTAACGCGTACACTAACCCTAACCCCTACCCTAACCGTAACGCGTACCCTAATCCTAACCCGTACCCTAAACCGAGCCCTAACCCTAACACTAACCCTAACCCTAACCCTAACCCATACCCTACGCCCTACCCGAACCCCTCCCCGAACCCGTACCCTAAGCCGTACCCTAACCCTCACCCTAACCCTAACCCTAACCCTAAGCTACCCTTGACGGCTTCTGCCTCCAATAGATTTCCTAAGCACTAGTGTTTTAAGGAACAGGTTAAAAAGAGAATCCTAATGTGATTTCGTGATAATGGGTGTGTTCCTTATCTTCTCCTAGTGTCTAAACTCTTCTCCATGGCTGGACCCCCAATAATATTCCTGTACGTGCTAAGGGGTATCTAGAGAGTGGGATAGGTTTACTAACTACCCTCACCCTAACGCGTACACTAACCCTAACCCCTACCCTAACCCTAACGCGTACCCTAATCCTAACCCGTACCCTAAACCGAGCCCTAAACCTAACACTAGCCCTAACCCTAACCCTAACCCATACCCTACGCCCTACCCGAACCCCTCCCCG
Source organism: Balaenoptera acutorostrata (assembly GCF_949987535.1). NCBI lineage: Eukaryota > Metazoa > Chordata > Mammalia > Artiodactyla > Balaenopteridae > Balaenoptera > Balaenoptera acutorostrata. The sequence goes on from NW_026646308.1 coordinate 93,641, forward strand.
AACCCGTACCCTAAGCCATACCCTAGCCCTCACCCTAACCCTAACACTAACCCTAAGCTACCCTTGACTGCTTCTGCCTCCAATAGATTTCCTAAGCACTAGTGTTTTAAGGAACAGGTTAAAAAGAGAATCCTAATATGATTTCGTGATAATGGGTGTGTTCCTTATCTTCTCCTAGTGTCTAAACTCTTCTCCATGGCTGGACCCCCAATAATATTCCTGTACGTGCTAAGGGGTATCTAGAGAGTGGGATAGGTTTAATAACTACCCTCACCCTAACGCGTACACTAACCCTAACCCCTACCCTAACCCTAACGCGTACCCTAATCCTAACCCGTACCCTAAACCGAGCCCTAACCCTAACACTAACCCTAACCCTAACCCTAACCCATACCCTACGCCCTACCCGAACCCCTCCCCGAACCCGTACCCTAAGCCGTACCCTAACCCTCACCCTAACCCTAACCCTAACCCTAAGCTACCCTTGACGGCTTCTGCCTCCAATAGATTTCCTAAGCACTAGTGTTTTAAGGAACAGGTTAAAAAGAGAATCCTAATGTGATTTCGTGATAATGGGTGTGTTCCTTATCTTCTCCTAGTGTCTAAACTCTTCTCCATGGCTGGACCCCCAATAATATTCCTGTACGTGCTAAGGGGTATCTAGAGAGTGGGATAGGTTTACTAACTACCCTCACCCTAACGCGTACACTAACCCTAACCCCTACCCTAACCCTAACGCGTACCCTAATCCTAACCCGTACCCTAAACCGAGCCCTAAACCTAACACTAGCCCTAACCCTAACCCTAACCCATACCCTACGCCCTACCCGAACCCCTCCCCGAACCCGTACCCTAAGCCATACCCTAGCCCTCACCCTAACCCTAACACTAACCCTAAGCTACCCTTGACTGCTTCTGCCTCCAATAGATTTCCTAAGCACTAGTGTTTTAAGGAACAGGTTAAAAAGAGAATCCTAATATGATTTCGTGATAATGGGTGTGTTCCTTATCTTCTCCTAGTGTCTAAACTCTTCTCCATGGCTGGACCCCCAAACAATATTCCTTTACGTGCTAAGGGGTATCTAGAGAGTGGGATAGGTTTAATAACTATCCTCACCCTAACGCGTACCCTAACTCTAACCCCTAACCTAACCCTAGCGCGTACCCTAATCCTAACCCGTACCCAAAACCGAGCCCTAACCCTAACACTAACTCTAACCCTAACCCTAACCCATACCCTACGCCCTACCCGAACCCCTCCCTGAACCCGTACCCTAAACCGTACCCTAACCCTCACCCTAACCCTAACCCTAACCCTAAGCTACCCTTGACGGCTTCTGCCTCCAATAGATTTCCTAAGCACTAGTGTTTTAAGGAACAGGTTAAAAAGAGAATCCTAATGTGATTTCTTGATAATGGGTGTGTTCCTTATTTTCTCCTCGTGTCTAAACTCTTCTCCATGGCTGGACCCCCAAATAATATTCCTTTACGTGCTAAGGGGTATCTAGAGAGTGGGATAGGTTTAATAACTACCCTCACCCTAACGCGTTCCCTAACCCTAACCCCTACCCTAACCCTAACGCGTACCCTAATCCTAACCCGTACCCTAAACCGAGCCCTAACCCTAACACTAGCCCTAGCCCTAACCCTAACCAATACTCTAAGCCCTACCCGAACCCCTCCCCGAACCCGTACCCTAAGCCGTACCCTAACCCTCACCCTAACCCTAAGCTACCCTTGACTGCTTCTGCCTCCAATAGATTTCCTAAGCACTAGTGTTTTAAGGAACAGGTTAAAAAGAGAATCCTAATGTGATTTCTTGATAATGGGTGTGTTCCTTATCTTCTCCTCGTTCCTAAACTCTTCTCCATGGCTGGACCCCCAAATAATATTCCTTTAAGTGCTAAGGGGTATCTAGAGATTGCTATAGGTTTAATAACTACCCTCACCCTAACGCGTACCCTAACCCTAACCCCTACCCTAACCCTAACGCGTACCCTAATCCTAACCCGTACCCTAAACCGAGCCCTAAACCTAACACTAGCCCTAACCCTAACCCTAACCCATACCCTATGCCCTACACGAACCCCTCCCCGAACCCGTAACCTAAGCCGTACCCTAACCCTCACCCTAACCCTAACCCTAACCCTAAGCTCCCCTTGAATGCTTCTGCCTCCAATAGATTTCCTAAGCACTAGTGTTTTAAGGAACAGGTTAAAAAGAGAATCCTAATGTGATTTCTTGATAATGGGTGTGTTCCTTATCTTCTCCTAGTGTCTAAACTCTTCTCCATGGCTGGACCACCAAATAATATTCCTTTACGTGCTAAGGGGTATCTACAGAGTGGGATAGATTTAATAACTAACCTCACCCTATCGCGTACCCTAACCCTAACCCCTACCCTAACACTAACACGTACCCTAATCCTAACCCGTACCCTAAACCGAGCCCTAACCCTAACACTAAACCTAACCCTAACCCTAACCCATACCCTACGACCTACCCGAACCCCTCCCCGAACCCGTACCCTAAGCCATACCCTAACCCTAACCCTAACCCTAACCCTAACCCTAAGCTACCCTTGACTGCTTCTGCCTCCAATAGATTTCCTAAGCACTAGTGTTTTAAGGAACAGGTGAAAAAGAGAATCCTAATGTGATTTCTTGATAATGGGTGTGTTCCTTATCTTCTCGTGTCTAATCTCTTCTCCATGGTTGGACCCCCAAATAATATTCCTTTACGTGCTAAGGGGTTTCTAGAGAGTGTGATAGGTTTAATAACTACCCGCACCCTAATGCGTACCCTAACCCTAACCCCTACCCTAACCCTAACGCGTACCCTAATCCGAACCCATACCCTAAACCGAGCCCTAACCCTAACACAAGCCCTAACCCTATACATAACCCATACCCTACGCCCTACCCGAACACCTCCCCGAACCCGTACCCTAAGCCATACCCTAACCCTCACCCTAACCCTAACCCTAACCCTAAGCTACCCTTGACTGCTTCTGCCTCCAATAGATTTCCTAAGCACTAGTGTTTTAAGGAACAGGTTAAAAAGAGAATCCTAATGTGATTTCGTGATAATGGGTGTGTTCCTTATCTTCTCCTAGTGTCTAATCTCTTCTCCATGGCTGGACCCCCATTAATATTCCTTTACGTGCTAAGGGGTATCTAGAGAGTGGGATAGGTTTAATAACTACCCTCACCCTAACGCGTACACTAACCCTAACCCCTAACCTAACCCTAACGCGTACCCTAATCCTAACCCGTACCCTAAACCGAGCCCTAACCCTAACACTAACCCTAACCCTAACCCTAACCCATACCCTACGCCCTACCCGAACCCCTCCCCGAACCCGTACCCTAAGCCGTACCCTAACCCTCACCCTAACCCTAACCCTAACCCTAAGCTACCCTTTACTGCTTCTGCCTCCAATAGATTTCCTAAGCACTAGTGTTTTAAGGAACAGGTTAAAAAGAGAATCCTAATGTGATTTCTTGATAATGGGTGTGTTCCTTATCTTCTCCTCTTGTCTAAACTCTTCTCCATGGCTGGTCCCCCAAATAATATTCCTTTACGTGCTAAGGGGTATCTAGAGAGTGGGATAGGTTTAATAACTACCCTCACCCTAACGCGTACCCTAACCCTAACCCCTACCCTAACCCTAACGCGTACCCTAATCCTAACCCGTACCCTAAACCGAGCCCTAAACCTAACGCTAGCCCTAACCCTAACCCTAACCCATACCCTACGCCCTACCCGAACCCCTCCCCGAACCCGTACCCTAAGCCATACCCTAGCCCTCACCCTAACCCTAACACTAACCCTAAGCTACCCTTGACTGCTTCTGCCTCCAATAGATTTCCTAAGCACTAGTGTTTTAAGGAACAGGTTAAAAAGAGAATCCTAATGTGATTTCGTGATAATGGGTGTGTTCCTTATCTTCTCCTAGTGTCTAAACTCTTCTCCATGGCTGGACCCCCAAATAATATTCCTTTACGTGCTAAGGGGTATCTAGAGAGTGGGATAGGTTTAATAAGTACCCTCACCCTAACACGTACCCTAACCCTAACCCCTACCCTAACCCTAGCGCGTACCCTAATCCTAACCCGTACCCTAAACCGAGCCCTAACCCTAACACTAACTCTAACCCTAACCCTAACCCATACCCTACGCCCTACCCGAACCCCTCCCCGAACCCGTACCCTAAGCCATATCCTAAACCTCACCCTAACCCTAACCCTAACCCTAAGCTACCCTTGACTGCTTCTGCCTCCAATAGATTTCCTAAGCACTAGTGTTTTAAGGAAAATGTTAAAAAGAGAATCCTAATGTGATTTCGTGATAATGGGTGTGTTCCTTATCTTCTCCTAGTGTCTAAACTCTTCTCCATGGCTGGACAACCAATAATATTCCTGTACGTGCTAAGGGATATCTAGAGAGTGGGATAGGTTTAATAACTACCCTCACCCTAACGCGTACCCTAACCCTAACCCCTACCCTAACCCTAACGCGTACCCTAATCCTAACCTGTACCCTAAACCGAGACCTAACCCTAACACTAGCCCTAACCCTAACCCTAACCCATACCCTACGCCCTACCCGAACCCCTCCCCGAACCCGTACCCTAAGCCGTACCCTAACCCTCACCCTAACCCTAACCCTAACCCTAAGCTACCCTTGACGGCTTCTGCCTCCAATAGATTTCCTAAGCACTAGTGTTTTAAGGAACAGGTTAAAAAGAGAATCCTAATGTGATTTCTTGATAATGGGTGTGTTCCTTATCTTCTCCTCGTGTCTAAACTCTTCTCCATGGCTGGACCCCCAAATAATATTCCTTTATGTGCTAAGGGGTATCTAGAGAGTGTGATAGGTTTAATAACTACCCTCACCCTAACGCGTACCCTAACCCTAACCTCTACCCTCACACTAGCGCGTACCCTAATCCTAACCCGTACCCTAAACCGAGCCCTAACCCTAACACTAACTCTAACCCTAACCCTAACCCATACCCTACGCCCTACCCGAACCCCTCCCTGAACCCGTAACCTAAACCGTACCCTAACCCTCACCCTAACCCTAACCCTAACCCTAAGCTACCCTTGACGGCTTCTGCCTCCAATAGATTTCCTAAGCACTAGTGTTTTAAGGAACAGGTTAAAAAGAGAATCCTAATGTGATTTCTTGATAATGGGTGTGTTCCTTATCTTCTCCTCGTGTCTAAACTCTTCTCCATGGCTGGACCCCCAAATAATTTTCCTTTACGTGCTAAGGGGTATCTAGAGAGTGGGATAGGTTTAATAACTACCCTCACCCTAACGCGTACCCTAACCCTAACCCCTACCCTAACCCTAACGCGTACACTAATCCTAACCCGTACCCTAAACCGAGCCCTAACCCTAACACTAGCCCTAACCCTAACCCTAACCCATACCCTACGCCCTACCCGAACCCCTCCCCGAACCCGTACCCTAAGCCGTACCCTAACCCTCACCCTAACCCTAACCCTAACCCTAAGCTACCCTTGACTGCTTCTGCCTCCAATAGATTTCCTAAGCACTAGTGTTTTAAGGAACAGGTTAAAAAGAGAATCCTAATGTGATATCGTGATAATGGGTGTGTTCCTCATCTTCTCCTAGTGTCTAAACTCTTCTCCATGGCTGGACCCCCAAATAATATTCCTTTACGTGCTAAGGGGTATCTAGAGAGTGTGATAGGTTTAATAACTACCCTCACCCTAACGCGTACCCTAACCCTAAGCGCTACACTAACCCTAACGAGTACCATAATCCTAACCCGTACCCTAAACCGAGCCCTAACCCTAACACTAACCCTAACCCTAACCCTAACCCATACCCTAGGCCCTAGCCGAAACCGTCTCCTAACCCGTACCCTAAGCCGTACCCTAACCCTCACCCTAACCCTAAGCCTAACCCTAAGCTACCCTTGACTGCTTCTGCCTCCAATAGATTTCATAACCACTAGTGTTTTAAGGAACAGTTTAAAAAGAGAATCATATTGTGATTTCTTGATAATGGGTGTGTTCCTTATCTTCTCCTAGTGTCTAAACCCTTCTCCATGGCTGGACCCCCAAATAATATTCCTTTACGTGCTAAGGGGTATCTAGAGAGTGGGATAGGTTTAATAACTACCCTCACCCTAAAGCGTACCCTAACCCTAACCCCTACCCTAACCCTAACGCGTACCCTAATCCTAACCCGTACCCTAAACTGAGCCCTAACCCTAACACTAACCCCAACCCTAACCTTAACCCATACCCTACGCCCTACCCGAACCCCTCCCCGAACCCGTACCCTAAGCCATACCCTAACCCTCACCCTAACCCTAACCCTAACCCTAAGCTACCCTTGACGGCTTCTGCCTCCAATAGATTTCCTAAGCACTAGTGATTTAAGGAACAGGTTTAAAAGAGAATCCTAATGTGATTTCTTGATAATGGGTGTGTTCCTTATCTTCTCCTCGTGTCTAAACTCTTCTCCATGGCTGGACCCCCAAATAATATTCCTTTACGTGCTAAGGGGTATCTAGAGAGTGGGATAGGTTTAATAACTACCCTCACCCTAAAGCGTACCCTAACCCTAACCCCTACCCTAACCCTAACGCGTACCCTAATCCTAACCCGTACCCTAAACTGAGCCCTAACCCTAACACTAACCCCAACCCTAACCTTAACCCATACCCTACGCCCTACCCGAACCCCTCCCCGAACCCGTACCCTAAGCCATACCCTAACCCTCACCCTAACCCTAACCCTAACCCTAAGCTACCCTTGACGGCTTCTGCCTCCAATAGATTTCCTAAGCACTAGTGATTTAAGGAACAGGTTTAAAAGAGAATCCTAATGTGATTTCTTGATAATGGGTGTGTTCCTTATCTTCTCCTCGTGTCTAAACTCTTCTCCATGGCTGGACCCCCAAATAATATTCCTTTACGTGCTAAGGGGTATCTAGAGAGTGGGATAGGTTTAATAACTACCCTCACCCTAACGCGTATCCTAACCCTAACCCCTACCCTAACCCTAACGCATACCCTAATCCTAAACCGTACCCTAAACCGAGCCCTAACCCTAACACTAGCCCTAACCCTAACCCTAACCCATACCCTACGCCCTACCCGAACCCCTCCCCGAACCCGTACCCTAAGCCGTACCCTAACCCTCACCCTAACCCTAACCCTAACCCTAAGCTACCCTTGACGGCTTCTGCCTCCAATAGATTTCCTAAGCACTAGTGTTTTAAGGAACAGGTTAAAAAGAGAATCCTAATGTGATTTCTTGATAATGGGTGTGTTCCTTATATTCTCCTCGTGTCTAAACTCTTCTCCATGGCTGGACCCCCAAATAATATTCCTTTATGTGCTAAGGGGTATCTAGAGAATGTGATAGGTATAATAACTACCCTCACCCTAACACGTTCCCTAACCCTAACCCCTACCCTAACCCTAGCGCGTACCTTAATCCTAACCCGTACCCTAAACCGAGCCCTAACCCTAACACTAACTCTAACCCTAACCCTAAACCATACCCTACGCCCTACCCGAACCCCTCCCTGAACCCATACCCTAAACCGTACCCTAACCCTCACCCTAACCCTAACCCTAACCCTAAGCTACCCTTGACGGCTTCTGCCTCCAATAGATTTCCTAAGCACTAGTGTTTTAAGGAACAGGTTAAAAAGAGAATCCTAATGTGATTTCTTGATAATGGGTGTGTTCCTTATCTTCTCCTAGTGTCTAAACTCTTCTCCATGGCTGGACCACCAAATAATATTCCTTTACGTGCTAAGGGTTATCTGGAGAGTGTGATAGGTTTAATAACTACCCTCACCCTAACGCGTACCCTAACCCTAACCCCTACCCTAACACTAACACGTACCCTAATCCTAACCCGTACCCTAAACCGAGCCCTAACCCTAACACTAAACCTAACCCTAACCCTAACCCATACCCTACGCCCTACCCGAACCCCTCCCCGAACCCGTACCCTAAGCCATACCCTAACCCTCACCCTAACCCTAACCCTAACCCTAAGCTACCCTTGACTGCTTCTGCCTCCAATAGATTTCCTAAGCACTAGTGTTTTAAGGAACAGGTGAAAAAGAGAATCCTAATGTGATTTCTTGATAATGGGTGTGTTCCTTATCTTCTCGTGTCTAATCTCTTCTCCATGGTTGGACCCCCAAATAATATTCCTTTACGTGCTAAGGGGTTTCTAGAGAGTGTGATAGGTTTAATAACTACCCGCACCCTAATGCGTACCCTAACCCTAACCCCTACCCTAACCCTAACGCGTACCCTAATCCGAACCCATACCCTAAACCGAGCCCTAACCCTAACACTAGCCCTAACCCTATACATAACCCATACCCTACGCCCTACCCGAACACCTCCCCGAACCCGTACCCTAAGCCATACCCTAACCCTCACCCTAACCCTAACCCTAACCCTAAGCTACCCTTGACTGCTTCTGCCTCCAATAGATTTCATAAGCACTAGTGTTTTAAGGAACAGGTTAAAAAGAGAATCCTAATGTGATTTCGTGATAATGGGTGTGTTCCTTATCTTCTCCTAGTGTCTAAACTCTTCTCCATGGCTGGACCCCCATTAATATTCCTTTACGTGCTAAGGGGTATCTAGAGAGTGGGATAGGTTTAATAACTACCCTCACCCTAACGCGTACACTAACCCTAACCCCTAACCTAACCCTAACGCGTACCCTAATCCTAACCCGTACCGTAACCGAGCCCTAACCCTAACACTAACCCTAACCCTAACCCTAACCCATACCCTACGCCCTACCCGAACCCCTCCCCGTACCCGTACCCTAAGCCGTACCCTAACCCTCACCCTAACCCTAACCCTAACCCTAAGCTACCCTTGACTGCTTCTGCCTCCAATAGATTTCTTAAGCACTAGTGTTTTAAGGAACAGGTTAAAAAGAGAATCCTAATGTGATTTCTTGATAATGGGTGTGTTCCTTATCTTCTCCTCGTGTCTAAACTCTTCTCCATGGCTGGTCCCCCAAATAATATTCCTTTACGTGCTAAGGGGTATCTAGAGAGTGTGATAGGTTTAATAACTACCCTCACCCTAACGCGTACCCTAACCCTAACCCCTACCCTAACCCTAACGCGTACCCTAATCCTAACCCGTACCCTAAACCGAGCCCTAAACCTAACGCTAGCCCTAACCCTAACCCTAACCCATACCCTACGCCCTACCCGAACCCCTCCCCGAACCCGTACCCTAAGCCATACCCTAGCCCTCACCCTAACCCTAACACTAACCCTAAGCTACCCTTGACTGCTTCTGCCTCCAATAGATTTCCTAAGCACTAGTGTTTTAAGGAACAGGTTAAAAAGAGAATCCTAATGTGATTTCGTGATAATGGGTGTGTTCCTTATCTTCTCCTAGTGTCTAAACTCTTCTCCATGGCTGGACCCCCAAATAATATTCCTTTACGTGCTAAGGGGTATCTAGAGAGTGGGATAGGTTTAATAACTACCCTCACCCTAACACGTACCCTAACCCTAACCCCTACCCTAACCCTAGCGCGTACCCTAATCCTAACCCGTACCCTAAACCGAGCCCTAACCCTAACACTAACTCTAACCCTAACCCTAACCCATACCCTACGCCCTACCCGAACCCCTCCCTCAACCCCTACCGTAAACCGTACCCTAACCCTCACGCTAACCCTAACCCTAACCCTAAGCTACCCTTGACGGCTTCTGCCTCCAATAGATTTCCTAAGCACTAGTGTTTTAAGGAACAGTTTAAAAAGAGAATCATATTGTGATTTCTTGATAATGGGTGTGTTCCTTATCTTCTCCTAGTGTCTAAACTCTTCTCCATGGCTGGACCCCCAAATAATATTCCTTTACGTGCTAAGGGGTATCTAGAGAGTGGGATAGGTTTAATAACTACCCTCACCCTAAAGCGTACCCTAACCCTAACCACTACCCTAACACTAACGCGTACCCTAATCCTAACCCGTACCCTAAACCGAGCCCTAACCCTAACACTAACCCTAACCCTAACCCTAACCCATACCCTACGCCCTACCCGAACCCCTCCCCGAACCCTTACCCTAAGCCGTACCCTAACCCTCACCCTAACCCTAACCCTAACCCTAAGCTACCCTTGACTGCTTCTGCCTCCAATAGATTTCCTAAGCACTAGTGTTTTAAGGAACAGGTTAAAAAGAGAATCATATTGTGATTTCTTGATAATGGGTGTGTTCCTTATCTTCTCCTCGTGTGTAAACTCTTCTCCATGGCTGGACCCCCAAATAATATTCCTTTACGTGCTAAGGGGTATCTAGAGAGTGGGATAGGTTTAATAACTACCCTCACCCTAAATCGTACCCTAACCCTAACCCCTACCCTAACCCTAACGCGTACCCTAATCCTAACCCGTACCCTAAACCGAGACCTAACCCTAACACTAACCCTAACCCTAACCCTAACCCATACCCTACGCCCTACCCGAACCCCTCCCCGAACCCGTACCCTAAGCCATATCCTAAAACTCACCCTAACCCTAACCCTAACCCTAAGCTACCCTTGACTGCTTCTGCCTCCAATAGATTTCCGAAGCACTAGTGTTTTAAGGAAAATGTTAAAAAGAGAATCCTAATGTGATTTCGTGATAATGGGTGTGTTCCTTATCTTCTCCTAGTGTCTAAACTCTTCTCCATGGCTGGACAACCAATAATATTCCTGTACGTGCTAAGGGATATCTAGAGAGTGGGATAGGTTTAATAACTACCCTCACCCTAACGCGTACCCTAACCCTAACCCCTACCCTAACCCTAACGCGTACCCTAATCCTAACCTGTACCCTAAACCGAGACCTAACCCTAACACTAGCCCTAACCCTAACCCTAACCCATACCCTACGCCCTACCCGAACCCCTCCCCGAACCCGTACCCTAAGCCGTACCCTAACCCTAAGCTACCCTTGACGGCTTCTGCCTCCAATAGATTTCCTAAGCACTAGTGTTTTAAGGAACAGGTTAAAAAGAGAATCCTAATGTGATTTCTTGATAATGGGTGTGTTCCTTATCTTCTCCTCGTGTCTAAACTCTTCTCCATGGCTGGACCCCCAAATAATATTCCTTTATGTGCTAAGGGGTATCTAGAGAGTGTGATAGGTTTAATAACTACCCTCACCCTAACGCGTACCCTAACCCTAACCTCTACCCTCACACTAGCGCGTACCCTAATCCTAACCCGTACCCTAAACCGAGCCCTAACCCTAACACTAACTCTAACCCTAACCCTAACCCATACCCTACGCCCTACCCGAACCCCTCCCTGAACCCGTAACCTAAACCGTACCCTAACCCTCACCCTAACCCTAACCCTAACCCTAAGCTACCCTTGACGGCTTCTGCCTCCAATAGATTTCCTAAGCACTAGTGTTTTAAGGAACAGGTTAAAAAGAGAATCCTAATGTGATTTCTTGATAATGGGTGTGTTCCTTATCTTCTCCTCGTGTCTAAACTCTTCTCCATGGCTGGACCCCCAAATAATTTTCCTTTACGTGCTAAGGGGTATCTAGAGAGTGGGATAGGTTTAATAACTACCCTCACCCTAACGCGTACCCTAACCCTAACCCCTACCCTAACCCTAACGCGTACACTAATCCTAACCCGTACCCTAAACCGAGCCCTAACCCTAACACTAGCCCTAACCCTAACCCTAACCCATACCCTACGCCCTACCCGAACCCCTCCCCGAACCCGTACCCTAAGCCGTACCCTAACCCTCACCCTAACCCTAACCCTAACCCTAAGCTACCCTTGACTGCTTCTGCCTCCAATAGATTTCCTAAGCACTAGTGTTTTAAGGAACAGGTTAAAAAGAGAATCCTAATGTGATATCGTGATAATGGGTGTGTTCCTCATCTTCTCCTAGTGTCTAAACTCTTCTCCATGGCTGGACCCCCAAATAATATTCCTTTACGTGCTAAGGGGTATCTAGAGAGTGTGATAGGTTTAATAACTACCCTCACCCTAACGCGTACCCTAACCCTAACCGCTACACTAACCCTAACGAGTACCATAATCCTAACCCGTACCCTAAACCGAGCCCTAACCCTAACACTAACCCTAACCCTAACCCTAACCCATACCCTAGGCCCTAGCCGAAACCGTCTCCTAACCCGTACCCTAAGCCGTACCCTAACCCTCACCCTAACCCTAAGCCTAACCCTAAGCTACCCTTGACTGCTTCTGCCTCCAATAGATTTCATAACCACTAGTGTTTTAAGGAACAGTTTAAAAAGAGAATCATATTGTGATTTCTTGATAATGGGTGTGTTCCTTATCTTCTCCTAGTGTCTAAACCCTTCTCCATGGCTGGACCCCCAAATAATATTCCTTTACGTGCTAAGGGGTATCTAGAGAGTGGGATAGGTTTAATAACTACCCTCACCCTAAAGCGTACCCTAACCCTAACCCCTACCCTAACCCTAACGCGTACCCTAATCCTAACCCGTACCCTAAACTGAGCCCTAACCCTAACACTAACCCCAACCCTAACCTTAACCCATACCCTACGCCCTACCCGAACCCCTCCCCGAACCCGTACCCTAAGCCGTACCCTAACCCTCACCCTAACCCTAACCCTAACCCTAAGCTACCCTTGACGGCTTCTGCCTCCAATAGATTTCCTAAGCACTAGTGATTAAAGGAACAGGTTTAAAAGAGAATCCTAATGTGATTTCTTGATAATGGGTGTGTTCCTTATCTTCTCCTCGTGTCTAAACTCTTCTCCATGGCTGGACCCCCAAATAATATTCCTTTACGTGCTAAGGGGTATCTAGAGAGTGGGATAGGTTTAATAACTACCCTCACCCTAACGCGTATCCTAACCCTAACCCCTACCCTAACCCTAACGCATACCCTAATCCTAAACCGTACCCTAAACCGAGCCCTAACCCTAACACTAGCCCTAACCCTAACCCTAACCCATACCCTACGCCCTACCCGAACCCCTCCCCGAACCCGTACCCTAAGCCGTACCCTAACCCTCACCCTAACCCTAACCCTAACCCTAAGCTACCCTTGACGGCTTCTGCCTCCAATAGATTTCCTAAGCACTAGTGTTTTAAGGAACAGGTTAAAAAGAGAATCCTAATGTGATTTCTTGATAATGGGTGTGTTCCTTATATTCTCCTCGTGTCTAAACTCTTCTCCATGGCTGGACCCCCAAATAATATTCCTTTATGTGCTAAGGGGTATCTAGAGAATGTGATAGGTATAATAACTACCCTCACCCTAACACGTTCCCTAACCCTAACCCCTACCCTAACCCTAGCGCGTACCTTAATCCTAACCCGTACCCTAAACCGAGCCCTAACCCTAACACTAACTCTAACCCTAACCCTAAACCATACCCTACGCCCTACCCGAACCCCTCCCTGAACCCATACCCTAAACCGTACCCTAACCCACACCCTAACCCTAACCCTAACCCTAAGCTACCCTTGACGGCTTCTGCCTCCAATAGATTTCCTAAGCACTAGTGTTTTAAGGAACAGGTTAAAAAGAGAATCCTAATGTGATTTCTTGATAATGGGTGTGTTCCTTATCTTCTCCTCGTGTCTAAACTCTTCTCCATGGCTGGACCCCCAAATAATATTCCTTTACGTGCTAAGGGGTATCTAGAGAGTGGGATAGGTTTAATAACTACCCTCACCCTAACGCGTACCCTAACCCTAACCCCTACCCTAACCCTAACGCATACCCTAATCCTAACCCGTCCCCTAAACCGAGCCCTAACCCTAACACTAGCCCTAACCCTAACCCTAACCCATACCCTACGCCCTACCCGAACACCTCCCCGAACTCGTATCGTAAGCCATACCCTAACCCTCACCCTAACCCTAACCCTAACCCTAAGCTACCCTTGACGGCTTCTGCCTCCAATAGATTTCCTAAGCACTAGTGTTTTAAGGAACAGGTTAAAAAGAGAATCCTAATGTGATTTCTTGATAATGGGTGTGTTCCTTATATTCTCCTCGTGTCTAAACTCTTCTCCATGGCTGGACCCCCAAATAATATTCCTTTATGTGCTAAGGGGTATCTAGAGAGTGTGATAGGTATAATAACTACCCTCACCCTAACGCGTTCCCTAACCCTAACCCCTACCCTAACCCTAGCGCGTACCCTAATCCTAACCCGTACCCTAAACCGAGCCCTAACCCTAACACTAACTCTAACCCTAACGCTAAACCATACCCTACGCCCTACCCGAACCCCTCCCTGAACCCATACCCTAAACCGTACCCTAACCCTCACCCTAACCCTAACCCTAACCCTAAGCTACCCTTGACGGCTTCTGCCTCCAATAGATTTCCTAAGCACAAGTGTTTTAAGGAACAGGTTAAAAAGAGAATCCTAATGTGATTTCTTGATAATGGGTGTGTTCCTTATCTTCTCCTCGTGTCTAAACTCTTCTCCATGGCTGGACCCCCAAATAATAGTCCTTTACGTGCTAAGGGTTATCTGGAGAGTGTGATAGGTTTAATAACTACCCTCACCCTAACGCGTACCCTAACCCTAACCCCTACCCTAACCCTAACGCGTACCCTAATCCTAACCCGTACCCTAAACCGAGCCCTAACCCTAACACTAGCCCTAACGCTAACCCTAACCCATACCTTACGCCCTACCCGAACCCCTCCCCGAACCCGTACCCTAAGCCGTACCCTAACCCTCACCCTAACCCTAACCCTAACCCTAAGCTACCCTTCACTGCTTCTGCCTCCAATAGATTTCCTAACCACTAGTGTTTTAAGGAACAGTTTAAAAAGAGAATCATATTGTGATTTCTTGATAATGGGTGTGTTCCTTATCTTCTCCTAGTGTCTAAACCCTTCTCCATGGCTGGACCCCCAAATAATATTCCTTTACGTGCTAAGGGGTATCTAGAGAGTGGGATAGGTTTAATAACTACCCTCACCCTAAAGCGTACCCTAACCCTAACCCCTACCCTAACACTAACGCGTACCCTAATCCTAACCCGTAACCTAAACTGAGCCCTAACCCTAACACTAACCCTAACCCTAACTCTAAACCATACCCTACGCCCTACCCGAACCCCTCCCCGAACCCGTACACTAAGCCGTACCCTAACCCTCACCCTAACCCTAACGCTAACCCTAAGCTACCCTTGACGGCTTCTGCCTCCAATAGATTTCCTAAGCACTAGTGATTTAAGGAACAGGTTTAAAGTAGAATCCTAATGTGATTTCTTGATAATGGGTGTGTTCCTTATCTTCTCCTCGTGTCTAAACTCTTCTCCATGGCTGGACCCCCAAATAATATTCCTTTACGTGCTAAGGGGTATCTAGAGAGTGGGATAGGTTTAATAACTACCCTCACCCTAACGCGTACCCTAACCCTAACCCCTACCCTAACCCTAACGCATACCCTAATCCTAACCCGTACCCTAAACCGAGCCCTAACCTTAACACTAGCCCTAACCCTAACCCTAACCCATACCCTACGCCCTACCCGAACCCCTCCCCGAACCCGTATCGTAAGCCGTACCCTAACCCTCACCCTAACCCTAACCCTAACCCTAAGCTACCCTTGACGGCTTCTGCCTCCAATAGATTTCCTAAGCACTAGTGTTTTAAGGAACAGGTTAAAAAGAGAATCCTAATGTGATTTCTTGATAATGGGTGTGTTCCTTATCTTCTCCTAGTGTCTAAACTCTTCTCCATGGCTGGACCCCCAAATAATATTCCTTTACGTGCTAAGGGGTATCTAGAGAGTGGGATAGGTTTAATAACTAACCTCACCCTATCGCATACCCTAACCCTAACCCCTACCCTAACCCTAACGCATACCCTAATCCTAACCCGTACCCTAAACCGAGCCCTAACCCTAACACTAACCCTAACCCTAACCCTAACCCATAGCCTACGCCCTACCCGAACCCCTCCCCGAACCCGTACACTAAGCCGTACCCTAACCCTCACCCTAACCCTAACCCTTACCCTAACCCTAAGCTACCCTTGACGGCTTCTGCCTCCAATAGATTTCCTAAGCACTAGTGATTTAAGGAACAGGTTAAAAAGAGAATCCTAATGTGATTTCTTGATAATGGGTGTGTTCCTTATCTTCTCCTAGTGTCTAAACTCTTCTCCATGGCTGGACCCCCAAATAATATTCCTTTACGTGCTAAGGGGTATCTAGAGAGTGGGATAGGTTTAATAACTACCCTCACCCTAACGCGTACCCTAACCCTAACCGCTATCCTAACCCTAACGAGTACCCTAATCCTAACCCGTACCCTAAACCGAGCCCTAACCCTAACACTAACCCTAACCCTAACCCTAACCTATACCCTACGCCCTACCCGAACCCCTCCCTGAACCCGTACCCTAAGCCGTACCCTAACCCTCACCCTAACCCTAACCGTAACCCTAAGCTACCCTTGACTGCTTCTGCCTCCAATAGATTTCCTAAGCACTAGTGTTTTAAGGAACAGTTTAAAAAGAGAATCATATTGTGATTTCTTGATAATGGGTGTGTTCCTTATCTTCTCCTAGTGTCTAAACCCTTCTCCATGGCTGGACCCCCAAATAATATTCCTTTACGTGCTAAGGGGTATCTAGAGAGTGGGATAGGTTTAATAACTACCCTCACCCTAAAGCGTACCCTAACCCTAACCCCTACCGTAACACTAACGCGTACCCTAATCCTAACCCGTACCCTAAACTGAGCCCTAACCCTAACACTAACCCTAACCCTAACTCTAACCCATACCCTACGCCCTACACGAACCCCTCCCCGAACCCGTACCCTAAGCCGTACCCTAACCCTCACCCTAACCCTAACCCTAACCCTAAGCTACCCTTGACGGCTTCTGCCTCCAATAGATTTCCTAAGCACTAGTGATTTAAGGAACAGGTTTAAAGGAGAATCCTAATGTGATTTCTTGATAATGGGTGTGTTCCTTATCTTCTCCTCGTGTCTAAACTCTTCTCCATGGCTGGACCCCAAATAATATTCCTTTACGTGCTAAGGGGTATCTAGAGAGTGGGATAGGTTTAATAACTACCCTCACCCTAACGCGTACCCTAACCCTAACCCCTACCCTAACCCTAACGCATACCCTAATCCTAACCCGTACCCTAAACCGAGCCCTAACCCTAACACTAGCCCTAACCCTAACCCTAACCCATACCCTACGCCCTACCCGAACCCCTCCCCGAACCCGTATCGTAAGCCGTACCCTAACCCTCACCCTAACCCTAACCCTAACCCTAAGCTAACCTTGACGGCTTCTGCCTCCAATAGATTTCCTAAGCACTAGTGTTTTAAGGAACAGGTTAAAAAGAGAATCCTAATGTGATTTCTTGATAATGGGTGTGTTCCTTATCTTCTCCTAGTGTCTAAACTCTTCTCCATGGCTGGACCCCGAGATAATATTCCTTTACGTGCTAAGGGGTATCTAGAGAGTGTGATAGGTATAATAACTACCCTCACCCTAACGCGTACCCTAACCCTAACCCCTACCCTAACCCTAGCGCGTACCCTAATCCTAACCCGTACCCTAAACCGAGCCCTAACCCTAACACTAACTCTAACCCTAACCCTAAACCATACCCTACGCCCTACCCGAACCCCTCCCTGAACCCGTACCCTAAACCGTACCCTAACCCTCACCCTAACCCTAACCCTAACCCTAAGCTACCCTTGACGGCTTCTGCCTCCAATAGATTTCCTAAGCACTAGTGTTTTAAGGACCAGGTTAAAAAGAGAATCCTAATGTGATTTCTTGATAATGGGTGTGTTCCTTATCTTCTCCTCGTGTCTAAACTCTTCTCCATGGCTGGACCCCCAAATAATATTCCTTTACGTGCTAAGGGGTATCTCGAGAGTGGGGTAGGTTTAATAACTACCCTCACCCTAACGCGTACCCTAACCCTAACCCCTACCCTAAACCTAACGCGTACTCTAATCCTAACCCGTAACCTAAACCGAGCCCTAACCCTAACACTAGCCCTAACCCTAACCCTAACCCATACCCTACGCCCTACCCGAACCCCTCCCCGAACCCGTAACCTAAGCCGTACCCTAACCCTCACCCTAACCCTAACCCTAACCCTAAGCTACCCTTGACTGCTTCTGCCTCCAATAGATTTCCTAAGCACTAGTGTTTTAAGGAACAGGTTAAAAAGAGAATCCTAATGTGATTTCGTGATAATGGGTGTGTTCCTTATCTTCTCCTCGTGTCTAAACTCTTCTCCATGGCTGGACCCCAAATAATATTCCTTTACGTGCTAAGGGGTATCTAGAGAGTGGGATAGGTTTAATAACTACCCTCACCCTAACGCGTACCCTAACCCTAACCCCTACCCTAACCCTAACGCATACCCTAATCCTAACCCGTACCCTAAACCGAGCCCTAACCCTAACACTAGCCCTAACCCTAACCCTAACCCATACCCTACGCCCTACCCGAACCCCTCCCCGAACCCGTATCGTAAGCCGTACCCTAACCCTCACCCTAACCCTAACCCTAACCCTAAGCTAACCTTGACGGCTTCTGCCTCCAATAGATTTCCTAAGCACTAGTGTTTTAAGGAACAGGTTAAAAAGAGAATCCTAATGTGATTTCTTGATAATGGGTGTGTTCCTTATCTTCTCCTAGTGTCTAAACTCTTCTCCATGGCTGGACCCCGAGATAATATTCCTTTACGTGCTAAGGGGTATCTAGAGAGTGTGATAGGTATAATAACTACCCTCACCCTAACGCGTACCCTAACCCTAACCCCTACCCTAACCCTAGCGCGTACCCTAATCCTAACCCGTACCCTAAACCGAGCCCTAACCCTAACACTAACTCTAACCCTAACCCTAAACCATACCCTACGCCCTACCCGAACCCCTCCCTGAACCCGTACCCTAAACCGTACCCTAACCCTCACCCTAACCCTAACCCTAACCCTAAGCTACCCTTGACGGCTTCTGCCTCCAATAGATTTCCTAAGCACTAGTGTTTTAAGGACCAGGTTAAAAAGAGAATCCTAATGTGATTTCTTGATAATGGGTGTGTTCCTTATCTTCTCCTCGTGTCTAAACTCTTCTCCATGGCTGGACCCCCAAATAATATTCCTTTACGTGCTAAGGGGTATCTCGAGAGTGGGGTAGGTTTAATAACTACCCTCACCCTAACGCGTACCCTAACCCTAACCCCTACCCTAAACCTAACGCGTACTCTAATCCTAACCCGTAACCTAAACCGAGCCCTAACCCTAACACTAGCCCTAACCCTAACCCTAACCCATACCCTACGCCCTACCCGAACCCCTCCCCGAACCCGTAACCTAAGCCGTACCCTAACCCTCACCCTAACCCTAACCCTAACCCTAAGCTACCCTTGACTGCTTCTGCCTCCAATAGATTTCCTAAGCACTAGTGTTTTAAGGAACAGGTTAAAAAGAGAATCCTAATGTGATTTCGTGATAATGGGTGTGTTCCTTATCTTCTCCTAGTGTCTAAACTCTTCTCCATGGCTGGACCCCCAAATAATATTCCTTTACGTGGTAAGGGGTATCTAGAGAGTGGGATAGGTTTAATAACTACCCTCACCCTAACGCGTACCCTAACCGTAACCGCTACCCTAACCCTAACGAGTACCCTAATCCTAACCCGTACCCTAAACCGAGCCCTAACCCTAACACTAACCCTAACCCTAACCCTAACCCATACCCTACGCCCTACCCGAACCCCTCCCCGAACCCGTACCCTAAGCCGTACCCTAACCCTCACCCTAACCCTAACCCTAACCCTAAGCTACCCTTGACGGCTTCTGCCTCCAATAGATTTCCTAAGCACTAGTGTTTTAAGGAACAGGTTAAAAAGAGAATCCTAATGTGATTTCTTGATAATGGCTGTGTTCCTTATCTTCTCCTCATGTCTAAACTCTTCTCCATGGCTGGACCCCCAAATAATATTCCTTTACGTGCTAAGGGGTATTTAGAGAGTAGGATAGGTTTAATAACTACCCTCACCCTAACACGTACCCTAACCCTAACCCCTACCCTAACCCTAACGCGTACCCTAATCCTAACCCGTACCCTAAACCGAGCCCTAAACCTAACACTAGCCCTAACCCTAACCCTAACCCATACCCTACGCCCTACCCGAACCCCTCCCCGAACCCGTACCCTAAGCCATACCGTAGCCCTCACCCTAACCCTAACACTAACCCTAAGCTACCCTTGACTGCTTCTGCCTCCAATAGATTTCCTAAGCACTAGTGTTTTAAGGAACAGGTTAAAAAGAGAATCCTAATATGATTTCGTGATAATGGGTGTGTTCCTTATCTTCTCCTAGTGTCTAAACTCTTCTCCATGGCTGGACCCCCAAACAATATTCCTTTACGTGCTAAGGGGTATCTAGAGAGTGGGATAGGTTTAATAACTATCATCACCCTAACGCGTACCCTAACTCTAACCCCTAACCTAACCCTAGCGCGTACCCTAATCCTAACCCGTACCCTAAACCGAGCCCGAACCCTAACACTAACTCTAACCCTAACCCTAACCCATACCCTACGCCCTACCCGAACCCCTCCCTGAACCCGTTCCCTAAACCGTACCCTAACCCTCACCCTAACCCTAACCCTAACCCTAAGCTACCCTTGACGGCTTCTGCCTCCAATAGATTTCCTAAGCACTAGTGTTTTAAGGAACAGGTTAAAAAGAGAATCCTAATGTGATTTCTTGATAATGGGTGTGTTCCTTATCTTCTCCTCGTGTCTAAACTCTTCTCCATGGCTGGACCCCCAAATAATATTCCTTTACGTGCTAAGGGGTTTCTAGAGAGTGGGATAGGTTTAATAACTAACCTCACCCTATCGCGTACCCTAACCCTAACCCCTATCCTAACACTAACGCGTACCCTAATCCTAACCCGTACCCTAAACCGAGCCCTAACCCTAACACTAACCCTAACCCTAACCCTAAACCATGCCCTACGCCCTACCCGAACCCCTCCCCGAACCCGTACCCTAAGCCATACCCTAACCCTCACCCTAACCCTAACCCTAACCCTAAGCTACCCTTGACTGCTTATGCCTCCAATAGATTTCCTAAGCACTAGTGTTTTAAGGAACAGGTGAAAAAGAGAATCCTAATGTGATTTCTTGATAATGGGTGTGTTCCTTATCTTCTCCTCGTGTCTAAACTCTTCTCCATGGCTGGACCCCCAAATAATATTCCTGTACGTGCTAAGGGGTATCTAGAGAGTGGGATAGGTTTAATAACTACCCTCTCCCTAACGCGTACACTAACCCTAACCCCTACCCTAACCCTAACGCGTACCCTAATCCTAACCCGTACCCTAAACCGAGCCCTAACCCTAACACTAACCCTAACCGTAACCCTAACCCATACCCTACGCCCTACCCGAACCCCTCCCCGAACCCGTACCCTAAGCCGTACCCTAACCCTAAACCTAACCCTAAGCTACCCTTGACGGCTTCTGCCTCCAATAGATTTCCTAAGCACTAGTGTTTTAAGGAACAGGTTAAAAAGAGAATCCTAATGTGATTTCTTGATAATGGGTGTGTTCCTTATCTTCTCCTAGTGTCTAAACTCTTCTCCATGGCTGGACCCCCAAATAATATTCCTTTACGTGCTAAGGGGTATCTAGAGAGTGGGATAGGTTTAATAACTACCCTCACCCTAAAGCGTACCCTAACCCTAACCACTACCCTAACACTAACGCGTACCCTAATCCTAACCCGTACCCTTAACCGAGCCCTAACCCTAACACTAACCCTAACCCTAACCCTAACCCATACCCTACGCCCTACCCGAACCCCTCCCCGAACCCGTACCCTAAGTCGTACCCTAACCCTCACCCTAACCCTAACCCTAACCCTAAGCTACCCTTGACTGCTTCTTCCTCCAATAGATTTCCTAAGCACTAGTGTTTTAAGGAACAGGTTAAAAAGAGAATCCTAATGTGATTTCTTGATAATGGGTGTGTTCCTTATCTTCTCCTCGTGTCTAAACTCTTCTCCATGGCTGGACCCCCACATAATATTCCTTTAAGTGCTAAGGGGTATCTAGAGAGTGGGATAGGTTTAATAACTACCCTCACCCTAACGCGTACCCTAACCCTAACCCCTACCCTAACCCTAACGCGTACCCTAATCCTAACCCGTACCCTAAACCGAGCCCTAAACCTAACACTAGCCCTAACCCTAACCCTAACCCATACCCTACGCCCTACCCGAACCCCTCCCCGAACCCGTAACCTAAGCCGTACCCTAACCCTCACCCTAACCCTAACCCTAACCCGAAGCTACCCTTGACTGCTTCTGCCTCCAATAGATTTCCTAAGCACTAGTGTTTTAAGGAACAGGTTAAAAAGAGAATCCTAATGTGATTTCGTGATAATTGGTGTGTTCCTTATCTTCTCCTCGTGTCTAAACTCTTCTCCATGGCTGGACCCCCAAATAATATTCCTTTATGTACTAAGGGGTATCTAGAGAGTGTGATAGGTTTAATAACTACCCTCACCCTAACACGTACCCTAACCCTAACCCCTACCCTAACCCTAACGCGTACCGTAATCCTAACCCGTACCCTAAACCGAGCCCTAACCATAACACTAACCCTAACCCTAACCCTAACCCATACCCTACGCCCTACCCGAACCCCTCCCCGAACCCGTACCCTAAGCCATACCCTAGCCCTCACCCTAACCCTAACCCTAACCCTAAGCTATCCTTGACTGCTTCTGCCTCCAATAGATTTCCTAAGCACTAGTGTTTTAAGGAACAGTTTAAAAAGAGAATCATATTGTGATTTCTTGATAATGGGTGTGTTCCTTATATTCTCCTAGTGTCTAAACTCTTCTCCATGGCTGGACCCCCAAATAATATTCCTTTACGTGCTAAGGGGGTTCTAGAGAGTGTGATAGGTTTAATAACTACCCGCACCCTAATGCGTACCCTAACCCTAACCCCTACCCTAACCCTAACGCGTACCCTAATCCGAACCCATACCCTAAACCGAGCCCTAACCCTAACACTAGCCCTAACCCTATACCTAACCCATACCCTACGCCCTACCCGAACCCCTCCCCGAACCCGTACCCTAAGCCATACCCTAACCCTCACCCTAAACCTAACCCTAACCCTAAGCTACCCTTGACGGCTTCTGCCTCCAATAGATTTCGTAAGCACTAGTGTTTTAAGGAACAGGTTAAAAAGAGAATCCTAATGTGATTTCGTGATAATTGGTGTGTTCCTTATCTTCTCCTCGTGTCTAAACTCTTCTCCATGGCTGGACCCCCAAATAATATTCCTTTATGTACTAAGGGGTATCTAGAGAGTGTGATAGGTTTAATAACTACCCTCACCCTAACACGTACCCTAACCCTAACCCCTACCCTAACCCTAACGCGTACCCTAATCCTAACCCGTACCCTAAACCGAGCCCTAACCATAACACTAACCCTAACCCTAACCCTAACCCATACCCTACGCCCTACCCGAACCCCTCCCCGAACCCGTACCCTAAGCCATACCCTAGCCCTCACCCTAACCCTACCCCTAACCCTAAGCTATCCTTGACTGCTTCTGCCTCCAATAGATTTCCTAAGCACTAGTGTTTTAAGGAACAGTTTAAAAAGAGAATCATATTGTGATTTCTTGATAATGGGTGTGTTCCTTATCTTCTCCTAGTGTCTAAACTCTTCTCCATGGCTGGACCCCCAAATAATATTCCTTTACGTGCTAAGGGGTATCTAGAGAGTGGGATAGGTATAATAACTACCCTCACCCTAAAGCGTACCCTAACCCTAACCACTACCCTAACACTAACGCGTACCCTAATCCTAACCCGTACCCTAAACCGAGCCCTAAACCTAACACTAAACCTAACCCTAACCCTAACCCATACCCTACGCCCTACCCGAACCCCTCCCCGAACCCGTACCCTAAGCCATACCCTAACCCTCACCCTAACCCTAACCCTAACCCTAAGCTACCCTTGACTGCTTCTGGCTCCAATAGATTTCCTAAGCACTAGTGTTTTAAGGAACAGGTGAAAAAGAGAATCCTAATGTGATTTCTTGATAATGGGTGTGTTCCTTATCTTCTCCTCGTGTCTAAACTCTTCTCCATGGTTGGACCCCCAAATAATATTCCTTTACGTGCTAAGGGGTTTCTAGAGAGTGTGATAGGTTTAATAACTACCCACACCCTAATGCGTACCCTAACCCTAACCCCTACCCTAACCCTAACGCGTACCCTAATCCGAACCCATACCCTAAACCGAGCCCTAACCCTAACACTAGCCCTAACCCTATACCTAACCCATACCCTACGCCCTACCCGAACCCCTCCCCGAACCCGTACCCTAAGCCATACCCTAACCCTCACCCTAAACCTAACCCTAACCCTAAGCTACCCTTGACGGCTTCTGCCTCCAATAGATTTCGTAAGCACTAGTGTTTTAAGGAACAGGTTAAAAAGAGAATCCTAATGTAATTTCGTGATAATGGGTGTGTTCCTTATCTTCTCCTAGTGTCTAAACTCTTCACCATGGCTGGAGCCCCAATAATATTCCTGTACGTGCTAAGGGGTATCTAGAGAGTGGGATAGGTTTAATAACTACCCTCACCCTAACGCGTACACTAACCCTAACCCCTACCCTAACCCTAACGCGTACCCTAATCCTAACCCGTACCCTAAACCGAGCCCTAACCCTAACACTAACCCTAACCCTAACCCTAACCCATACCCTACGCCCTACCCGAACCCCTCCCCGAACCCGTACCCTAAGCCGTACCCTAACCCTCACCCTAACCCTAACCCTAACCCTAAGCTACCCTTGACGGCTTCTGCCTCCAATAGATTTCCTAAGCACTAGTGTTTTAAGGAACAGGTTAAAAAGAGAATCCTAATGTGATTTCTTGATAATGGCTGTGTTCCTTATCTTCTCCTCGTGTCTAAACTCTTCTCCATGGCTGGACCCCCAAATAATATTCCTTTACGTGCTAAGGGGTATTTAGAGAGTAGGATAGGTTTAATAACTACCCTCACCCTAACGCGTACCCTAACCCTAACCCCTACCCTAACACTAACGCGTACCCTAATCCTAACCCGTACCCTAAACCGAGCCCTAAACCTAACACTAGCCCTAACCCTAACCCTAACCCATACCCTACGCCCTACACGAACCCCTCCCCGAACCCGTACCCTAAGCCATACCCTAGCCCTCACCCTAACCCTAACACTAACCCTAAGCTACCCTTGACTGCTTCTGCCTCCAATAGATTTCCTAAGCACTAGTGTTTTAAGGAACAGGTTAAAAAGAGAATCCTAATATGATTTCGTGATAATGGGTGTGTTCCTTATCTTCTCCTAGTGTCTAAACTCTTCTCCATGGCTGGACCCCCAAACAATATTCCTTTACGTGCTAAGGGGTATCTAGAGAGTGGGATAGGTTTAATAACTATCCTCAACCTAACGCGTACCCTAACTCTAACCCCTAACCTAACCCTAGCGCGTACCCTAATCCTAACCCGTACCCTAAACCGAGCCCGAACCCTAACACTAACTCTAACCCTAACCCTAACCCATACCCTACGCCCTACCCGAACCCCTCCCTGAACCCGTACCCTAAACCGTACCCTAACCCTCACCCTAACCCTAACCCTAACCCTAAGCTACCCTTGACGGCTTCTGCCTCCAATAGATTTCCTAAGCACTAGTGTTTTAAGTAACAGGTTAAAAAGAGAATCCTAATGTGATTTCTTGATAATGGGTGTGTTCCTTATCTTCTCCTCGTGTCTAAACTCTTCTCCATGGCTGGACCCCCAAATAATATTCCTTTACGTGCTAAGGGGTATCTAGAGAGTGGGATAGGTTTAATAACTACCCTCACCCTAACGCGTTCCCTAACCCTAACCCCTACCCTAACCCTAACGCGTACCCTAATCCTAACCCGTACCCTAAACCGAGCCCTAACCCTAACACTAGCCCTAACCCTAACCCTAACCAATACTCTACGCCCTACCCGAACCCCTCCCCGAACCCGTACCCTAAGCCGTACCCTAACCCTCACCCTAACCCTAAGCTACCCTTGACTGCTTCTGCCTCCAATAGATTTCCTAAGCACTAGTGTTTTAAGGAACAGGTTAAAAAGAGAATCCTAATGTGATTTCTTGATAATGGGTGTGTTCCTTATCTTCTCCTAGTGTCTAAACTCTTCTCCATGGCTGGACCCCCAAATAATATTCCTTAACGTGCTAAGGGGTATCTAGAGAGTGGGATAGGTTTAATAACTAACCTCACCCTATCGCGTACCCTAACCCTAACCCCTATCCTAACACTAACGCGTACCCTAACCCTAACCCCTACCCTAACCCTAACGCGTACCCTAATCCTAACCCGTACCCTAAACCGAGCCCTAAACCTAACACTAGCCCTAACCCTAACCCTAACCCATACCCTACGCCCTACCCGAACCCCTCCCCGAACCCGTACCCTAAGCCATACCCTAGCCCTCACCCTAACCCTAACACTAACCCTAAGCTACCCTTGACTGCTTCTGCCTCCAATAGATTTCCTAAGCACTAGTGTTTTAAGGAACAGGTTAAAAAGAGAATCCTAATATGATTTCGTGATAATGGGTGTGTTCCTTATCTTCTCCTAGTGTCTAAACTCTTCTCCATGGCTGGACCCCCAAACAATATTCCTTTACGTGCTAAGGGGTATCTAGAGAGTGGGATAGGTTTAATAACTATCATCACCCTAACGCGTACCCTAACTCTAACCCCTAACCTAACCCTAGCGCGTACCCTAATCCTAACCCGTACCCTAAACCGAGCCCGAACCCTAACACTAACTCTAACCCTAACCCTAACCCATACCCTACGCCCTACCCGAACCCCTCCCTGAACCCGTACCCTAAACCGTACCCTAACCCTCACCCTAACCCTAACCCTAACCCTAAGCTACCCTTGACGGCTTCTGCCTCCAATAGATTTCCTAAGCACTAGTGTTTTAAGTAACAGGTTAAAAAGAGAATCCTAATGTGATTTCTTGATAATGGGTGTGTTCCTTATCTTCTCCTCGTGTCTAAACTCTTCTCCATGGCTGGACCCCCAAATAATATTCCTTTACGTGCTAAGGGGTATCTAGAGAGTGGGATAGGTTTAATAACTAACCTCACCCTATCGCGTACCCTAACCCTAACCCCTATCCTAACACTAACGCGTACCCTAATCCTAACCCGTACCCTAAACCGAGCCCTAACCCTAACACTAACCCTAACCCTAACCCTAAACCATGCCCTACGCCCTACCCGAACCCCTCCCCGAACCCGTACCCTAAGCCGTACCCTCACCCTCACCCTAACCCTAACCCTTACCCTAAGCTACCCTTGACTGCTTCTGCCTCCAATAGATTTCCTAAGCACTAGTGTTTTAAGGAACAGGTGAAAAAGAGAATCCTAATGTGATTTCTTGATAATGGGTGTGTTCCTTATCTTCTCCTCGTGTCTAAACTCTTCTCCATGGCTGGACCCCCAAATAATATTCCTGTACGTGCTAAGGGGTATCTAGAGAGTGGGATAGGTTTAATAACTACCCTCTCCCTAACGCGTACACTAACCCTAACCCCTACCCTAAACCTAACGCGTACCCTAATCCTAACCCGTACCCTAAACCGAGCCCTAACCCTAACACTAACCCTAACCGTAACCCTAACCCATACCCTACGCCCTACCCGAACCCCTCCCCGAACCCGTACCCTAAGCCGTACCCTAACCCTAAACCTAACCCTAAGCTACCCTTGACGGCTTCTGCCTCCAATAGATTTCCTAAGCACTAGTGTTTTAAGGAACAGGTTAAAAAGAGAATCCTAATGTGATTTCTTGATAATGGGTGTGTTCCTTATCTTCTCCTAGTGTCTAAACTCTTCTCCATGGCTGGACCCCCAAATAATATTCCTTTACGTGCTAAGGGGTATCTAGAGAGTGGGATAGGTTTAATAACTACCCTCACCCTAAAGCGTACCCTAACCCTAACCACTACCCTAACACTAACGCGTACCCTAATCCTAACCCGTACCCTTAACCGAGCCCTAACCCTAACACTAACCCTAACCCTATCCCTAACCCATACCCTACGCCCTACCCGAACCCCTCCCCGAACCCGTACCCTAAGTCGTACCCTAACCCTCACCCTAACCCTAACCCTAACCCTAAGCTACCCTTGACTGCTTCTTCCTCCAATAGATTTCCTAAGCACTAGTGTTTTAAGGAACAGGTTAAAAAGAGAATCCTAATGTGATTTCTTGATAATGGGTGTGTTCCTTATCTTCTCCTCGTGTCTAAACTCTTCTCCATGGCTGGACCCCCACATAATATTCCTTTAAGTGCTAAGGGGTATCTAGAGAGTGGGATAGGTTTAATAACTACCCTCACCCTAACGCGTACCCTAACCCTAACCCCTACCTTAACCCTAACGCGTACCGTAATCCTAACCCGTACCCTAAACCGAGCCCTAACCATAACACTAACCCTAACCCTAACCCTAACCCATACCCTACGCCCTACCCGAACCCCTCCCCGAACCCGTACCCTAAGCCATACCCTAGCCCTCACCCTAACCCTAACCCTAACCCTAAGCTATCCTTGACTGCTTCTGCCTCCAATAGATTTCCTAAGCACTAGTGTTTTAAGGAACAGTTTAAAAAGAGAATCATACTGTGATTTCTTGATAATGGGTGTGTTCCTTATCTTCTCCTAGTGTCTAAACTCTTCTCCATGGCTGGACCCCCAAATAATATTCCTTTACGTGCTAAGGGGTATCTAGAGAGTGGGATAGGTTTAATAACTACCCTCACCCTAACACGTACCCTAACCCTAACCCCTACCCTAACCCTAACGCGTACCCTAATCCGAACCCATACCCTAAACCGAGCCCTAACCCTAACACTAGCCCTAACCCTATACATAACCCATACCCTACGCCCTACCCGAACCCCTCCCCGAACCCGTACCCTAAGCCATACCCTAACCCTCACCCTAAACCTAACCCTAACCCTAAGCTACCCTTGACGGCTTCTGCCTCCAATAGATTTCGTAAGCACTAGTGTTTTAAGGAACAGGTTAAAAAGAGAATCCTAATGTAATTTCGTGATAATGGGTGTGTTCCTTATCTTCTCCTAGTGTCTAAACTCTTCTCCATGGCTGGACCCCCAATAATATTCCTGTACGTGCTAAGGGGTATCTAGAGAGTGGGATAGGTTTAATAACTACCCTCACCCTAACGCGTACACTAACCCTAACCCCTACCCTAACCCTAACGCGTACCCTAATCCTAACCTGTACCCTAAACCGAGCCCTAACCCTAACACTAACCCTAACCCTAACCCTAACCCATACCCTACGCCCTACCCGAACCCCTCCCCGAACCCGTAACCTAAGCCGTACCCTAACCCTCACCCTAACCCTAACCCTAACCCGAAGCTACCCTTGACTGCTTCTGCCTCCAATAGATTTCCTAAGCACTAGTGTTTTAAGGAACAGGTTAAAAAGAGAATCCTAATGTGATTTCGTGATAATTGGTGTGTTCCTTATCTTCTCCTCGTGTCTAAACTCTTCTCCATGGCTGGACCCCCAAATAATATTCCTTTATGTACTAAGGGGTATCAAGAGAGTGTGATAGGTTTAATAACTACCCTCACCCTAACACGTACCCTAACCCTAACCCCTACCCTAACCCTAACGCGTACCCTAATCCTAACCCGTACCCTAAACCGAGCCCTAACCATAACACTAACCCTAACCCTAACCCTAACCCATACCCTACGACCTACCCGAACCCCTCCCCGAACCCGTACCCTAAGCCATACCCTAGCCCTCACCCTAACCCTACCCCTAACCCTAAGCTATCCTTGACTGCTTCTGCCTCCAATAGATTTCCTAAGCACTAGTGTTTTAAGGAACAGTTTAAAAAGAGAATCATATTGTGATTTCTTGATAATGGGTGTGTTCCTTATCTTCTCCTAGTGTCTAAACTCTTCTCCATGGCTGGACCCCCAAATAATATTCCTTTACGTGCTAAGGGGTATCTAGAGAGTGGGATAGGTTTAATAACTACCCTCACCCTAAAGCGTACCCTAACCCTAACCACTACCCTAACACTAACGCGTACCCTAATCCTAACCCGTACCCTAAACCGAGCCCTAACCCTAACACTAAACCTAACCCTAACCCTAACCCATACCCTACGCCCTATCCGAACCCCTCCCCGAACCCGTACCCTAAGCCATACCCTAACCCTCACCCTAACCCTAACCCTAACCCTAAGCTACCCTTGACTGCTTCTGGCTCCAATAGATTTCCTAAGCACTAGTGTTTTAAGGAACAGGTGAAAAAGAGAATCCTAATGTGATTTCTTGATAATGGGTGTGTTCCTTATCTTCTCCTCGTGTCTAAACTCTTCTCCATGGTTGGACCCCCAAATAATATTCCTTTACGTGCTAAGGGGTTTCTAGAGAGTGTGATAGGTTTAATAACTACCCGCACCCTAATGCGTACCCTAACCCTAACCCCTACCCTAACCCTAACGCGTACCCTAATCCGAACCCATACCCTAAACCGAGCCCTAACCCTAACACTAGCCCTAACCCTATACCTAACCCATACCCTACGCCCTACCCGAACCCCTCCCCGAACCCGTACCCTAAGCCATACCCTAACCCTCACCCTAAACCTAACCCTAACCCTAAGCTACCCTTGACGGCTTCTGCCTCCAATAGATTTCGTAAGCACTAGTGTTTTAAGGAACAGGTTAAAAAGAGAATCCTAATGTAATTTCGTGATAATGGGTGTGTTCCTTATCTTCTCCTAGTGTCTAAACTCTTCTCCATGGCTGGACCCCCAATAATATTCCTGTACGTGCTAAGGGGTATCTAGAGAGTGGGATAGGTTTAATAACTACCCTCACCCTAACGCGTACACTAACCCTAACCCCTACCCTAACCCTAACGCGTACCCTAATCCTAACCCGTACCCTAAACCGAGCCCTAACCCTAACACTAACCCTAACCCTAACCCTAACCCATACCCTACGCCCTACCCGAACCCCTCCCCGAACCCGTACCCTAAGCCGTACCCTAACCCTCACCCTAACCCTAACCCTAACCCTAAGCTACCCTTGACGGCTTCTGCCTCCAATAGATTTCCTAAGCACTAGTGTTTTAAGGAACAGGTTAAAAAGAGAATCCTAATGTGATTTCTTGATAATGGCTGTGTTCCTTATCTTCTCCTCGTGTCTAAACTCTTCTCCATGGCTGGACCCCCAAATAATATTCCTTTACGTGCTAAGGGGTATTTAGAGAGTAGGATAGGTTTAATAACTACCCTCACCCTAACGCGTACCCTAACCCTAACCCCTACCCTAACCCTAACGCGTACCCTAATCCTAACCCGTACCCTAAACCGAGCCCTAAACCTAACACTAGCCCTAACCCTAACCCTAACCCATACCCTACGCCCTACCCGAACCCCTCCCCGAACCCGTACCCTAAGCCATACCCTAGCCCTCACCCTAACCCTAACACTAACCCTAAGCTACCCTTGACTGCTTCTGCCTCCAATAGATTTCCTAAGCACTAGTGTTTTAAGGAACAGGTTAAAAAGAGAATCCTAATATGATTTCGTGATAATGGGTGTGTTCCTTATCTTCTCCTAGTGTCTAAACTCTTCTCCATGGCTGGACCCCCAAACAATATTCCTTTACGTGCTAAGGGGTATCTAGAGAGTGGGATAGGTTTAATAACTATCCTCAACCTAACGCGTACCCTAACTCTAACCCCTAACCTAACACTAGCGCGTACCCTAATCCTAACCCGTACCCTAAACCGAGCCCGAACCCTAACACTAACTCTAAACCTAACCCTAACCCATACCCTACGCCCTACCCGAACCCCTCCCTGAACCCGTACCCTAAACCGTACCCTAACCCTCACCCTAACCCTAACCCTAACCCTAAGCTACCCTTGACGGCTTCTGCCTCCAATAGATTTCCTAAGCACTAGTGTTTTAAGTAACAGGTTAAAAAGAGAATCCTAATGTGATTTCTTGATAATGGGTGTGTTCCTTATCTTCTCCTCGTGTCTAAACTCTTCTCCATGGCTGGACCCCCAAATAATATTCCTTTACGTGCTAAGGGGTATCTAGAGAGTGGGATAGGTTTAATAACTACCCTCACCCTAACGCGTTCCCTAACCCTAACCCCTACCCTAACCCTAATGCGTACCCTAATCCTAACCCGTACCCTAAACCGAGCCCTAACCCTAACACTAGCCCTAACCCTAACCTTAAACCATGCCCTACGCCCTACCCGAACCCCTCCCCGAACCCGTACCCTAAGCCATACCCTAACCCTCACCCTAACCCTAACCCTAACCCTAAGCTACCCTTGACTGCTTCTGCCTCCAATAGATTTCCTAAGCACTAGTGTTTTAAGGAACAGGTGAAAAAGAGAATCGTAATGTGATTTCTTGATAATGGGTGTGTTCCTTATCTTCTCCTCGTGTCTAAACTCTTCTCCATGGCTGGACCCCCAAATAATATTCCTGTACGTGCTAAGGGGTATCTAGAGAGTGGGATAGGTTTAATAACTACCCTCTCCCTAACGCGTACACTAACCCTAACCCCTACCCTAACCCTAACGCGTACCCTAATCCTAACCCGTACCCTAAACCGAGCCCTAACCCTAACACTAACCCTAACCGTAACCCTAACCCATACCCTACGCCCTACCCGAACCCCTCCCCGAACCCGTACCCTAAGCCGTACCCTAACCCTAAACCTAACCCTAAGCTACCCTTGACGGCTTCTGCCTCCAATAGATTTCCTAAGCACTAGTGTTTTAAGGAACAGGTTAAAAAGAGAATCCTAATGTGATTTCTTGATAATGGGTGTGTTCCTTATCTTCTCCTCTTGTCTAAACTCTTCTCCATGGCTGGTCCCCCAAATAATATTCCTTTACGTGCTAAGGGGTATCTAGAGAGTGGGATAGGTTTAATAACTACCCTCACCCTAACGCGTACCCTAACCCTAACCCCTACCCTAACCCTAACGCGTACCCTAATCCTAACCCGTACCCTAAACCGAGCCCTAAACCTAACGCTAGCCCTAACCCTAACCCTAACCCATACCCTACGCCCTACCCGAACCCCTCCCCGAACCCGTACCCTAAGCCATACCCTAGCCCTCACCCTAACCCTAACACTAACCCTAAGCTACCCTTGACTGCTTCTGCCTCCAATAGATTTCCTAAGCACTAGTGTTTTAAGGAACAGGTTAAAAAGAGAATCCTAATGTGATTTCGTGATAATGGGTGTGTTCCTTATCTTCTCCTAGTGTCTAAACTCTTCTCCATGGCTGGACCCCCAAATAATATTCCTTTACGTGCTAAGGGGTATCTAGAGAGTGGGATAGGTTTAATAAGTACCCTCACCCTAACACGTACCCTAACCCTAACCCCTACCCTAACCCTAGCGCGTACCCTAATCCTAACCCGTACCCTAAACCGAGCCCTAACCCTAACACTAACTCTAACCCTAACCCTAACCCATACCCTACGCCCTACCCGAACCCCTCCCCGAACCCGTACCCTAAGCCATATCCTAAACCTCACCCTAACCCTAACCCTAACCCTAAGCTACCCTTGACTGCTTCTGCCTCCAATAGATTTCCTAAGCACTAGTGTTTTAAGGAAAATGTTAAAAAGAGAATCCTAATGTGATTTCGTGATAATGGGTGTGTTCCTTATCTTCTCCTAGTGTCTAAACTCTTCTCCATGGCTGGACAACCAATAATATTCCTGTACGTGCTAAGGGATATCTAGAGAGTGGGATAGGTTTAATAACTACCCTCACCCTAACGCGTACCCTAACCCTAACCCCTACCCTAACCCTAACGCGTACCCTAATCCTAACCTGTACCCTAAACCGAGACCTAACCCTAACACTAGCCCTAACCCTAACCCTAACCCATACCCTACGCCCTACCCGAACCCCTCCCCGAACCCGTACCCTAAGCCGTACCCTAACCCTCACCCTAACCCTAACCCTAACCCTAAGCTACCCTTGACGGCTTCTGCCTCCAATAGATTTCCTAAGCACTAGTGTTTTAAGGAACAGGTTAAAAAGAGAATCCTAATGTGATTTCTTGATAATGGGTGTGTTCCTTATCTTCTCCTCGTGTCTAAACTCTTCTCCATGGCTGGACCCCCAAATAATATTCCTTTATGTGCTAAGGGGTATCTAGAGAGTGTGATAGGTTTAATAACTACCCTCACCCTAACGCGTACCCTAACCCTAACCTCTACCCTCACACTAGCGCGTACCCTAATCCTAACCCGTACCCTAAACCGAGCCCTAACCCTAACACTAACTCTAACCCTAACCCTAACCCATACCCTACGCCCTACCCGAACCCCTCCCTGAACCCGTAACCTAAACCGTACCCTAACCCTCACCCTAACCCTAACCCTAACCCTAAGCTACCCTTGACGGCTTCTGCCTCCAATAGATTTCCTAAGCACTAGTGTTTTAAGGAACAGGTTAAAAAGAGAATCCTAATGTGATTTCTTGATAATGGGTGTGTTCCTTATCTTCTCCTCGTGTCTAAACTCTTCTCCATGGCTGGACCCCCAAATAATTTT
Source organism: Balaenoptera acutorostrata (assembly GCF_949987535.1). Classification (NCBI taxonomy): domain Eukaryota; kingdom Metazoa; phylum Chordata; class Mammalia; order Artiodactyla; family Balaenopteridae; genus Balaenoptera; species Balaenoptera acutorostrata. The sequence continues at coordinate 128,403 of NW_026646308.1, forward strand.
CCTTTACGTGCTAAGGGGTATCTAGAGAGTGGGATAGGTTTAATAACTACCCTCACCCTAACGCGTACCCTAACCCTAACCCCTACCCTAACCCTAACGCGTACACTAATCCTAACCCGTACCCTAAACCGAGCCCTAACCCTAACACTAGCCCTAACCCTAACCCTAACCCATACCCTACGCCCTACCCGAACCCCTCCCCGAACCCGTACCCTAAGCCGTACCCTAACCCTCACCCTAACCCTAACCCTAACCCTAAGCTACCCTTGACTGCTTCTGCCTCCAATAGATTTCCTAAGCACTAGTGTTTTAAGGAACAGGTTAAAAAGAGAATCCTAATGTGATATCGTGATAATGGGTGTGTTCCTCATCTTCTCCTAGTGTCTAAACTCTTCTCCATGGCTGGACCCCCAAATAATATTCCTTTACGTGCTAAGGGGTATCTAGAGAGTGTGATAGGTTTAATAACTACCCTCACCCTAACGCGTACCCTAACCCTAAGCGCTACACTAACCCTAACGAGTACCATAATCCTAACCCGTACCCTAAACCGAGCCCTAACCCTAACACTAACCCTAACCCTAACCCTAACCCATACCCTAGGCCCTAGCCGAAACCGTCTCCTAACCCGTACCCTAAGCCGTACCCTAACCCTCACCCTAACCCTAAGCCTAACCCTAAGCTACCCTTGACTGCTTCTGCCTCCAATAGATTTCATAACCACTAGTGTTTTAAGGAACAGTTTAAAAAGAGAATCATATTGTGATTTCTTGATAATGGGTGTGTTCCTTATCTTCTCCTAGTGTCTAAACCCTTCTCCATGGCTGGACCCCCAAATAATATTCCTTTACGTGCTAAGGGGTATCTAGAGAGTGGGATAGGTTTAATAACTACCCTCACCCTAAAGCGTACCCTAACCCTAACCCCTACCCTAACCCTAACGCGTACCCTAATCCTAACCCGTACCCTAAACTGAGCCCTAACCCTAACACTAACCCCAACCCTAACCTTAACCCATACCCTACGCCCTACCCGAACCCCTCCCCGAACCCGTACCCTAAGCCATACCCTAACCCTCACCCTAACCCTAACCCTAACCCTAAGCTACCCTTGACGGCTTCTGCCTCCAATAGATTTCCTAAGCACTAGTGATTTAAGGAACAGGTTTAAAAGAGAATCCTAATGTGATTTCTTGATAATGGGTGTGTTCCTTATCTTCTCCTCGTGTCTAAACTCTTCTCCATGGCTGGACCCCCAAATAATATTCCTTTACGTGCTAAGGGGTATCTAGAGAGTGGGATAGGTTTAATAACTACCCTCACCCTAAAGCGTACCCTAACCCTAACCCCTACCCTAACCCTAACGCGTACCCTAATCCTAACCCGTACCCTAAACTGAGCCCTAACCCTAACACTAACCCCAACCCTAACCTTAACCCATACCCTACGCCCTACCCGAACCCCTCCCCGAACCCGTACCCTAAGCCATACCCTAACCCTCACCCTAACCCTAACCCTAACCCTAAGCTACCCTTGACGGCTTCTGCCTCCAATAGATTTCCTAAGCACTAGTGATTTAAGGAACAGGTTTAAAAGAGAATCCTAATGTGATTTCTTGATAATGGGTGTGTTCCTTATCTTCTCCTCGTGTCTAAACTCTTCTCCATGGCTGGACCCCCAAATAATATTCCTTTACGTGCTAAGGGGTATCTAGAGAGTGGGATAGGTTTAATAACTACCCTCACCCTAACGCGTATCCTAACCCTAACCCCTACCCTAACCCTAACGCATACCCTAATCCTAAACCGTACCCTAAACCGAGCCCTAACCCTAACACTAGCCCTAACCCTAACCCTAACCCATACCCTACGCCCTACCCGAACCCCTCCCCGAACCCGTACCCTAAGCCGTACACTAACCCTCACCCTAACCCTAACCCTAACCCTAAGCTACCCTTGACGGCTTCTGCCTCCAATAGATTTCCTAAGCACTAGTGTTTTAAGGAACAGGTTAAAAAGAGAATCCTAATGTGATTTCTTGATAATGGGTGTGTTCCTTATATTCTCCTCGTGTCTAAACTCTTCTCCATGGCTGGACCCCCAAATAATATTCCTTTATGTGCTAAGGGGTATCTAGAGAATGTGATAGGTATAATAACTACCCTCACCCTAACACGTTCCCTAACCCTAACCCCTACCCTAACCCTAGCGCGTACCTTAATCCTAACCCGTACCCTAAACCGAGCCCTAACCCTAACACTAACTCTAACCCTAACCCTAAACCATACCCTACGCCCTACCCGAACCCCTCCCTGAACCCATACCCTAAACCGTACCCTAACCCTCACCCTAACCCTAACCCTAACCCTAAGCTACCCTTGACGGCTTCTGCCTCCAATAGATTTCCTAAGCACTAGTGTTTTAAGGAACAGGTTAAAAAGAGAATCCTAATGTGATTTCTTGATAATGGGTGTGTTCCTTATCTTCTCCTAGTGTCTAAACTCTTCTCCATGGCTGGACCACCAAATAATATTCCTTTACGTGCTAAGGGTTATCTGGAGAGTGTGATAGGTTTAATAACTACCCTCACCCTAACGCGTACCCTAACCCTAACCCCTACCCTAACACTAACACGTACCCTAATCCTAACCCGTACCCTAAACCGAGCCCTAACCCTAACACTAAACCTAACCCTAACCCTAACCCATACCCTACGCCCTACCCGAACCCCTCCCCGAACCCGTACCCTAAGCCATACCCTAACCCTCACCCTAACCCTAACCCTAACCCTAAGCTACCCTTGACTGCTTCTGCCTCCAATAGATTTCCTAAGCACTAGTGTTTTAAGGAACAGGTGAAAAAGAGAATCCTAATGTGATTTCTTGATAATGGGTGTGTTCCTTATCTTCTCGTGTCTAATCTCTTCTCCATGGTTGGACCCCCAAATAATATTCCTTTACGTGCTAAGGGGTTTCTAGAGAGTGTGATAGGTTTAATAACTACCCGCACCCTAATGCGTACCCTAACCCTAACCCCTACCCTAACCCTAACGCGTACCCTAATCCGAACCCATACCCTAAACCGAGCCCTAACCCTAACACTAGCCCTAACCCTATACATAACCCATACCCTACGCCCTACCCGAACACCTCCCCGAACCCGTACCCTAAGCCATACCCTAACCCTCACCCTAACCCTAACCCTAACCCTAAGCTACCCTTGACTGCTTCTGCCTCCAATAGATTTCATAAGCACTAGTGTTTTAAGGAACAGGTTAAAAAGAGAATCCTAATGTGATTTCGTGATAATGGGTGTGTTCCTTATCTTCTCCTAGTGTCTAAACTCTTCTCCATGGCTGGACCCCCATTAATATTCCTTTACGTGCTAAGGGGTATCTAGAGAGTGGGATAGGTTTAATAACTACCCTCACCCTAACGCGTACACTAACCCTAACCCCTAACCTAACCCTAACGCGTACCCTAATCCTAACCCGTACCGTAACCGAGCCCTAACCCTAACACTAACCCTAACCCTAACCCTAACCCATACCCTACGCCCTACCCGAACCCCTCCCCGTACCCGTACCCTAAGCCGTACCCTAACCCTCACCCTAACCCTAACCCTAACCCTAAGCTACCCTTGACTGCTTCTGCCTCCAATAGATTTCTTAAGCACTAGTGTTTTAAGGAACAGGTTAAAAAGAGAATCCTAATGTGATTTCTTGATAATGGGTGTGTTCCTTATCTTCTCCTCGTGTCTAAACTCTTCTCCATGGCTGGTCCCCCAAATAATATTCCTTTACGTGCTAAGGGGTATCTAGAGAGTGTGATAGGTTTAATAACTACCCTCACCCTAACGCGTACCCTAACCCTAACCCCTACCCTAACCCTAACGCGTACCCTAATCCTAACCCGTACCCTAAACCGAGCCCTAAACCTAACGCTAGCCCTAACCCTAACCCTAACCCATACCCTACGCCCTACCCGAACCCCTCCCCGAACCCGTACCCTAAGCCATACCCTAGCCCTCACCCTAACCCTAACACTAACCCTAAGCTACCCTTGACTGCTTCTGCCTCCAATAGATTTCCTAAGCACTAGTGTTTTAAGGAACAGGTTAAAAAGAGAATCCTAATGTGATTTCGTGATAATGGGTGTGTTCCTTATCTTCTCCTAGTGTCTAAACTCTTCTCCATGGCTGGACCCCCAAATAATATTCCTTTACGTGCTAAGGGGTATCTAGAGAGTGGGATAGGTTTAATAACTACCCTCACCCTAACACGTACCCTAACCCTAACCCCTACCCTAACCCTAGCGCGTACCCTAATCCTAACCCGTACCCTAAACCGAGCCCTAACCCTAACACTAACTCTAACCCTAACCCTAACCCATACCCTACGCCCTACCCGAACCCCTCCCTCAACCCCTACCGTAAACCGTACCCTAACCCTCACGCTAACCCTAACCCTAACCCTAAGCTACCCTTGACGGCTTCTGCCTCCAATAGATTTCCTAAGCACTAGTGTTTTAAGGAACAGTTTAAAAAGAGAATCATATTGTGATTTCTTGATAATGGGTGTGTTCCTTATCTTCTCCTAGTGTCTAAACTCTTCTCCATGGCTGGACCCCCAAATAATATTCCTTTACGTGCTAAGGGGTATCTAGAGAGTGGGATAGGTTTAATAACTACCCTCACCCTAAAGCGTACCCTAACCCTAACCACTACCCTAACACTAACGCGTACCCTAATCCTAACCCGTACCCTAAACCGAGCCCTAACCCTAACACTAACCCTAACCCTAACCCTAACCCATACCCTACGCCCTACCCGAACCCCTCCCCGAACCCTTACCCTAAGCCGTACCCTAACCCTCACCCTAACCCTAACCCTAACCCTAAGCTACCCTTGACTGCTTCTGCCTCCAATAGATTTCCTAAGCACTAGTGTTTTAAGGAACAGGTTAAAAAGAGAATCATATTGTGATTTCTTGATAATGGGTGTGTTCCTTATCTTCTCCTCGTGTGTAAACTCTTCTCCATGGCTGGACCCCCAAATAATATTCCTTTACGTGCTAAGGGGTATCTAGAGAGTGGGATAGGTTTAATAACTACCCTCACCCTAAATCGTACCCTAACCCTAACCCCTACCCTAACCCTAACGCGTACCCTAATCCTAACCCGTACCCTAAACCGAGACCTAACCCTAACACTAACCCTAACCCTAACCCTAACCCATACCCTACGCCCTACCCGAACCCCTCCCCGAACCCGTACCCTAAGCCATATCCTAAAACTCACCCTAACCCTAACCCTAACCCTAAGCTACCCTTGACTGCTTCTGCCTCCAATAGATTTCCGAAGCACTAGTGTTTTAAGGAAAATGTTAAAAAGAGAATCCTAATGTGATTTCGTGATAATGGGTGTGTTCCTTATCTTCTCCTAGTGTCTAAACTCTTCTCCATGGCTGGACAACCAATAATATTCCTGTACGTGCTAAGGGATATCTAGAGAGTGGGATAGGTTTAATAACTACCCTCACCCTAACGCGTACCCTAACCCTAACCCCTACCCTAACCCTAACGCGTACCCTAATCCTAACCTGTACCCTAAACCGAGACCTAACCCTAACACTAGCCCTAACCCTAACCCTAACCCATACCCTACGCCCTACCCGAACCCCTCCCCGAACCCGTACCCTAAGCCGTACCCTAACCCTAAGCTACCCTTGACGGCTTCTGCCTCCAATAGATTTCCTAAGCACTAGTGTTTTAAGGAACAGGTTAAAAAGAGAATCCTAATGTGATTTCTTGATAATGGGTGTGTTCCTTATCTTCTCCTCGTGTCTAAACTCTTCTCCATGGCTGGACCCCCAAATAATATTCCTTTATGTGCTAAGGGGTATCTAGAGAGTGTGATAGGTTTAATAACTACCCTCACCCTAACGCGTACCCTAACCCTAACCTCTACCCTCACACTAGCGCGTACCCTAATCCTAACCCGTACCCTAAACCGAGCCCTAACCCTAACACTAACTCTAACCCTAACCCTAACCCATACCCTACGCCCTACCCGAACCCCTCCCTGAACCCGTAACCTAAACCGTACCCTAACCCTCACCCTAACCCTAACCCTAACCCTAAGCTACCCTTGACGGCTTCTGCCTCCAATAGATTTCCTAAGCACTAGTGTTTTAAGGAACAGGTTAAAAAGAGAATCCTAATGTGATTTCTTGATAATGGGTGTGTTCCTTATCTTCTCCTCGTGTCTAAACTCTTCTCCATGGCTGGACCCCCAAATAATTTTCCTTTACGTGCTAAGGGGTATCTAGAGAGTGGGATAGGTTTAATAACTACCCTCACCCTAACGCGTACCCTAACCCTAACCCCTACCCTAACCCTAACGCGTACACTAATCCTAACCCGTACCCTAAACCGAGCCCTAACCCTAACACTAGCCCTAACCCTAACCCTAACCCATACCCTACGCCCTACCCGAACCCCTCCCCGAACCCGTACCCTAAGCCGTACCCTAACCCTCACCCTAACCCTAACCCTAACCCTAAGCTACCCTTGACTGCTTCTGCCTCCAATAGATTTCCTAAGCACTAGTGTTTTAAGGAACAGGTTAAAAAGAGAATCCTAATGTGATATCGTGATAATGGGTGTGTTCCTCATCTTCTCCTAGTGTCTAAACTCTTCTCCATGGCTGGACCCCCAAATAATATTCCTTTACGTGCTAAGGGGTATCTAGAGAGTGTGATAGGTTTAATAACTACCCTCACCCTAACGCGTACCCTAACCCTAACCGCTACACTAACCCTAACGAGTACCATAATCCTAACCCGTACCCTAAACCGAGCCCTAACCCTAACACTAACCCTAACCCTAACCCTAACCCATACCCTAGGCCCTAGCCGAAACCGTCTCCTAACCCGTACCCTAAGCCGTACCCTAACCCTCACCCTAACCCTAAGCCTAACCCTAAGCTACCCTTGACTGCTTCTGCCTCCAATAGATTTCATAACCACTAGTGTTTTAAGGAACAGTTTAAAAAGAGAATCATATTGTGATTTCTTGATAATGGGTGTGTTCCTTATCTTCTCCTAGTGTCTAAACCCTTCTCCATGGCTGGACCCCCAAATAATATTCCTTTACGTGCTAAGGGGTATCTAGAGAGTGGGATAGGTTTAATAACTACCCTCACCCTAAAGCGTACCCTAACCCTAACCCCTACCCTAACCCTAACGCGTACCCTAATCCTAACCCGTACCCTAAACTGAGCCCTAACCCTAACACTAACCCCAACCCTAACCTTAACCCATACCCTACGCCCTACCCGAACCCCTCCCCGAACCCGTACCCTAAGCCGTACCCTAACCCTCACCCTAACCCTAACCCTAACCCTAAGCTACCCTTGACGGCTTCTGCCTCCAATAGATTTCCTAAGCACTAGTGATTAAAGGAACAGGTTTAAAAGAGAATCCTAATGTGATTTCTTGATAATGGGTGTGTTCCTTATCTTCTCCTCGTGTCTAAACTCTTCTCCATGGCTGGACCCCCAAATAATATTCCTTTACGTGCTAAGGGGTATCTAGAGAGTGGGATAGGTTTAATAACTACCCTCACCCTAACGCGTATCCTAACCCTAACCCCTACCCTAACCCTAACGCATACCCTAATCCTAAACCGTACCCTAAACCGAGCCCTAACCCTAACACTAGCCCTAACCCTAACCCTAACCCATACCCTACGCCCTACCCGAACCCCTCCCCGAACCCGTACCCTAAGCCGTACCCTAACCCTCACCCTAACCCTAACCCTAACCCTAAGCTACCCTTGACGGCTTCTGCCTCCAATAGATTTCCTAAGCACTAGTGTTTTAAGGAACAGGTTAAAAAGAGAATCCTAATGTGATTTCTTGATAATGGGTGTGTTCCTTATATTCTCCTCGTGTCTAAACTCTTCTCCATGGCTGGACCCCCAAATAATATTCCTTTATGTGCTAAGGGGTATCTAGAGAATGTGATAGGTATAATAACTACCCTCACCCTAACACGTTCCCTAACCCTAACCCCTACCCTAACCCTAGCGCGTACCTTAATCCTAACCCGTACCCTAAACCGAGCCCTAACCCTAACACTAACTCTAACCCTAACCCTAAACCATACCCTACGCCCTACCCGAACCCCTCCCTGAACCCATACCCTAAACCGTACCCTAACCCACACCCTAACCCTAACCCTAACCCTAAGCTACCCTTGACGGCTTCTGCCTCCAATAGATTTCCTAAGCACTAGTGTTTTAAGGAACAGGTTAAAAAGAGAATCCTAATGTGATTTCTTGATAATGGGTGTGTTCCTTATCTTCTCCTCGTGTCTAAACTCTTCTCCATGGCTGGACCCCCAAATAATATTCCTTTACGTGCTAAGGGGTATCTAGAGAGTGGGATAGGTTTAATAACTACCCTCACCCTAACGCGTACCCTAACCCTAACCCCTACCCTAACCCTAACGCATACCCTAATCCTAACCCGTCCCCTAAACCGAGCCCTAACCCTAACACTAGCCCTAACCCTAACCCTAACCCATACCCTACGCCCTACCCGAACACCTCCCCGAACTCGTATCGTAAGCCATACCCTAACCCTCACCCTAACCCTAACCCTAACCCTAAGCTACCCTTGACGGCTTCTGCCTCCAATAGATTTCCTAAGCACTAGTGTTTTAAGGAACAGGTTAAAAAGAGAATCCTAATGTGATTTCTTGATAATGGGTGTGTTCCTTATATTCTCCTCGTGTCTAAACTCTTCTCCATGGCTGGACCCCCAAATAATATTCCTTTATGTGCTAAGGGGTATCTAGAGAGTGTGATAGGTATAATAACTACCCTCACCCTAACGCGTTCCCTAACCCTAACCCCTACCCTAACCCTAGCGCGTACCCTAATCCTAACCCGTACCCTAAACCGAGCCCTAACCCTAACACTAACTCTAACCCTAACGCTAAACCATACCCTACGCCCTACCCGAACCCCTCCCTGAACCCATACCCTAAACCGTACCCTAACCCTCACCCTAACCCTAACCCTAACCCTAAGCTACCCTTGACGGCTTCTGCCTCCAATAGATTTCCTAAGCACAAGTGTTTTAAGGAACAGGTTAAAAAGAGAATCCTAATGTGATTTCTTGATAATGGGTGTGTTCCTTATCTTCTCCTCGTGTCTAAACTCTTCTCCATGGCTGGACCCCCAAATAATAGTCCTTTACGTGCTAAGGGTTATCTGGAGAGTGTGATAGGTTTAATAACTACCCTCACCCTAACGCGTACCCTAACCCTAACCCCTACCCTAACCCTAACGCGTACCCTAATCCTAACCCGTACCCTAAACCGAGCCCTAACCCTAACACTAGCCCTAACGCTAACCCTAACCCATACCTTACGCCCTACCCGAACCCCTCCCCGAACCCGTACCCTAAGCCGTACCCTAACCCTCACCCTAACCCTAACCCTAACCCTAAGCTACCCTTCACTGCTTCTGCCTCCAATAGATTTCCTAACCACTAGTGTTTTAAGGAACAGTTTAAAAAGAGAATCATATTGTGATTTCTTGATAATGGGTGTGTTCCTTATCTTCTCCTAGTGTCTAAACCCTTCTCCATGGCTGGACCCCCAAATAATATTCCTTTACGTGCTAAGGGGTATCTAGAGAGTGGGATAGGTTTAATAACTACCCTCACCCTAAAGCGTACCCTAACCCTAACCCCTACCCTAACACTAACGCGTACCCTAATCCTAACCCGTAACCTAAACTGAGCCCTAACCCTAACACTAACCCTAACCCTAACTCTAAACCATACCCTACGCCCTACCCGAACCCCTCCCCGAACCCGTACACTAAGCCGTACCCTAACCCTCACCCTAACCCTAACGCTAACCCTAAGCTACCCTTGACGGCTTCTGCCTCCAATAGATTTCCTAAGCACTAGTGATTTAAGGAACAGGTTTAAAGTAGAATCCTAATGTGATTTCTTGATAATGGGTGTGTTCCTTATCTTCTCCTCGTGTCTAAACTCTTCTCCATGGCTGGACCCCCAAATAATATTCCTTTACGTGCTAAGGGGTATCTAGAGAGTGGGATAGGTTTAATAACTACCCTCACCCTAACGCGTACCCTAACCCTAACCCCTACCCTAACCCTAACGCATACCCTAATCCTAACCCGTACCCTAAACCGAGCCCTAACCTTAACACTAGCCCTAACCCTAACCCTAACCCATACCCTACGCCCTACCCGAACCCCTCCCCGAACCCGTATCGTAAGCCGTACCCTAACCCTCACCCTAACCCTAACCCTAACCCTAAGCTACCCTTGACGGCTTCTGCCTCCAATAGATTTCCTAAGCACTAGTGTTTTAAGGAACAGGTTAAAAAGAGAATCCTAATGTGATTTCTTGATAATGGGTGTGTTCCTTATCTTCTCCTAGTGTCTAAACTCTTCTCCATGGCTGGACCCCCAAATAATATTCCTTTACGTGATAAGGGGTATCTAGAGAGTGGGATAGGTTTAATAACTAACCTCACCCTATCGCATACCCTAACCCTAACCCCTACCCTAACCCTAACGCGTACCCTAATCCTAACCCGTACCCTAAACCGAGCCCTAACCGTAACACTAGCCCTAACCCTAACCCTAACCCATACCCTACGCCCTACCCGAACCCCTCCCCGAACCCGTACCCTAAGCCGTACCCTAACCCTCACCCTAACCCTAACCCTAACCCTAAGCTACCCTTGACGGCTTCTGCCTCCAATAGATTTCCTAAGCACTAGTGTTTTAAGGAACAGGTTAAAAAGAGAATCCTAATGTGATTTCTTGATAATGGATGTGTTCCTTATATTCTCCTCGTGTCTAAACTCTTCTCCATGGCTGGACCCCCAAATAATATTCCTTTATGTGCTAAGGGGTATCTAGAGAATGTGATAGGTATAATAACTACCCTCACCCTAACACGTTCCCTAACCCTAACCCCTACCCTAACCCTAGCGCGTACCTTAATCCTAACCCGTACCCTAAACCGAGCCCTAACCCTAACACTAACTCTAACCCTAACCCTAAACCATACCCTACGCCCTACCCGAACCCCTCCCTGAACCCATACCCTAAACCGTACCCTAACCCTCACCCTAACCCTAACCCTAACCCTAAGCTACCCTTGACGGCTTCTGCCTCCAATAGATTTCCTAAGCACTAGTGTTTTAAGGAACAGGTTAAAAAGAGAATCCTAATGTGATTTCTTGATAATGGGTGTGTTCCTTATCTTCTCCTCGTGTCTAAACTCTTCTCCATGGCTGGACCCCCAAATAATATTCCTTTACGTGCTAAGGGGTATCTAGAGAGTGGGATAGGTTTAATAACTACCCTCACCCTAACGCGTACCCTAACCCTAACCCCTACCCTAACCCTAACGCATACCCTAATCCTAACCCGTACCCTAAACCGAGCCCTAACCCTAACACTAGCCCTAACCCTAACCGTAAACCATACCCTACGCCCTACCCGAACACCTCCCCGAACCCGTATCGTAAGCCATACCTTAACCCTCACCCTAACCCTAACCCTAACCCTAAGCTACCCTTGACGGCTTCTGCCTCCAATAGATTTCCTAAGCACTAGTGTTTTAAGGAACAGTTTAAAAAGAGAATCATATTGTGATTTCTTGATAATGGGTGTGTTCCTTATCTTCTCCTAGTGTCTAAACTCTTCTCCATGGCTGGACCCCCAAATAATATTCCTTTACGTGCTAAGGGGTATCTAGAGAGTGGGATAGTTTTAATAACTACCCTCACCCTAAAGCGTACCCTAACCCTAACCACTACCCTAACACTAACGCGTACCCTAATCCTAACCCGTACCCTAAACCAAGCCCTAACCCTAACACTAACCCTAACCCTAACCCTAACCCATACCCTACGCCCTACCCGAACCCCTCCCCGAACCCTTACCCTAAGCCGTACCCTAACCCTCACCCTAACCCTAACCCTAACCCTAAGCTACCCTTGACTGCTTCTGCCTCCAATAGATTTCCTAAGCACTAGTGTTTTAAGGAACAGGTTAAAAAGAGAATCATATTGTGATTTCTTGATAATGGGTGTGTTCCTTATCTTCTCCTAGTGTCTAAACTCTTCTCCATGGCTGGACCCCCAAATAATATTCCTTTACGTGCTAAGGGGTATCTAGAGAGTGGGATAGGTTTAATAACTACCCTCACCCTAAAGCGTACCCTAACCCTAACCCCTACCCTAACCCTAACGCGTACCCTAATCCTAACCCGTACCCTAAACCGAGACCTAACCCTAACACTAACCCTAACCCTAACCCTAACCCATACCCTACGCCCTACCCGAACCCCTCCCCGAACCCGTACCCTAAGCCATATCCTAAACCTCACCCTAACCCTAACCCTAACCCTAAGCTACCCTTGACTGCTTCTGCCTCCAATAGATTTCCTAAGCACTAGTGTTTTAAGGAAAATGTTAAAAAGAGAATCCTAATGTGATTTCGTGATAATGGGTGTGTTCCTTATCTTCTCCTAGTGTCTAAACTCTTCTCCATGGCTGGACAACCAATAATATTCCTGTACGTGCTAAGGGATATCTAGAGAGTGGGATAGGTTTAATAACTACCCTCACCCTAACGCGTACCCTAACCCTAACCCCTACCCTAACCCTAACGCGTACCCTAATCCTAACCTGTACCCTAAACCGAGACCTAACCCTAACACTAGCCCTAACCCTAACCCTAACCCATACCCTACGCCCTACCCGAACCCCTCCCCGAACCCGTACCCTAAGCCGTACCCTAACCCTCACCCTAACCCTAACCCTAACCCTAAGCTACCCTTGACGGCTTCTGCCTCCAATAGATTTCCTAAGCACTAGTGTTTTAAGGAACATGTTAAAAAGAGAATCCTAATGTGATTTCTTGATAATGGGTGTGTTCCTTATCTTCTCCTCGTGTCTAAACTCTTCTCCATGGCTGGACCCCCAAATAATATTCCTTTATGTGCTAAGGGGTATCTAGAGAGTGTGATAGGTTTAATAACTACCCTCACCCTAACGCGTACCCTAACCCTAACCTCTACCCTCACACTAGCGCGTACCCTAATCCTAACCCGTACCCTAAACCGAGCCCTAACCCTAACACTAACTCTAACCCTAACCCTAACCCATACCCTACGCCCTACCCGAACCCCTCCCTGAACCCGTAACTTAAACCGTACCCTAACCCTCACCCTAACCCTAACCCTAACCCTAAGCTACCCTTGACGGCTTCTGCCTCCAATAGATTTCCTAAGCACTAGTGTTTTAAGGAACAGGTTAAAAAGAGAATCCTAATGTGATTTCTTGATAATGGGTGTGTTCCTTATCTTCTCCTCGTGTCTAAACTCTTCTCCATGGCTGGACCCCCAAATAATTTTCCTTTACGTGCTAAGGGGTATCTAGAGAGTGGGATAGGTTTAATAACTACCCTCACCCTAACGCGTACCCTAACCCTAACCCCTACCCTAACCCTAACGCGTACACTAATCCTAACCCGTACCCTAAACCGAGCCCTAACCCTAACACTAGCCCTAACCCTAACCCTAACCCATACCCTACGCCCTACCCGAACCCCTCCCCGAACCCGTACCCTAAGCCGTACCCTAACCCTCACCCTAACCCTAACCCTAACCCTAAGCTACCCTTGACTGCTTCTGCCTCCAATAGATTTCCTAAGCACTAGTGTTTTAAGGAACAGGTTAAAAAGAGAATCCTAATGTGATATCGTGATAATGGGTGTGTTCCTCATCTTCTCCTAGTGTCTAAACTCTTCTCCATGGCTGGACCCCCAAATAATATTCCTTTACGTGCTAAGGGGTATCTAGAGAGTGTGATAGGTTTAATAACTACCCTCACCCTAACGCGTACCCTAACCCTAACCGCTACACTAACCCTAACGAGTACCATAATCCTAACCCGTACCCTAAACCGAGCCCTAACCCTAACACTAACCCTAACCCTAACCCGAACCCATAACCTAGGCCCTAGCCGAAACCGTCTCCTAACCCGTACCCTAAGCCGTACCCTAACCCTCACCCTAACCCTAAGCCTAACCCTAAGCTACCCTTGACTGCTTCTGCCTCCAATAGATTTCATAACCACTAGTGTTTTAAGGAACAGTTTAAAAAGAGAATCATATTGTGATTTCTTGATAATGGGTGTGTTCCTTATCTTCTCCTAGTGTCTAAACCCTTCTCCATGGCTGGACCCCCAAATAATATTCCTTTACGTGCTAAGGGGTATCTAGAGAGTGGGATAGGTTTAATAACTACCCTCACCCTAAAGCGTACCCTAACCCTAACCCCTACCCTAACCCTAACGCGTACCCTAATCCTAAACCGTACCCTAAACCGAGCCCTAACCCTAACACTAGCCCTAACCCTAACCCTAACCCATACCCTACGCCCTACCCGAACCCCTCCCCGAACCCGTACCCTAAGCCGTACCCTAACCCTCACCCTAACCCTAACCCTAACCCTAAGCTACCCTTGACGGCTTCTGCCTCCAATAGATTTCCTAAGCACTAGTGTTTTAAGGAACAGATTAAAAAGAGAATCCTAATGTGATTTCTTGATAATGGATGTGTTCCTTATATTCTCCTCGTGTCTAAACTCTTCTCCATGGCTGGACCCCCAAATAATATTCCTTTATGTGCTAAGGGGTATCTAGAGAATGTGATAGGTATAATAACTACCCTCACCCTAACACGTTCCCTAACCCTAACCCCTACCCTAACCCTAGCGCGTACCTTAATCCTAACCCGTACCCTAAACCGAGCCCTAACCCTAACACTAACTCTAACCCTAACCCTAAACCATACCCTACGCCCTACCCGAACCCCTCCCTGAACCCATACCCTAAACCGTACCCTAACCCTCACCCTAACCCTAACCCTAACCCTAAGCTACCCTTGACGGCTTCTGCCTCCAATAGATTTCCTAAGCACTAGTGTTTTAAGGAACAGGTTAAAAAGAGAATCCTAATGTGATTTCTTGATAATGGGTGTGTTCCTTATCTTCTCCTCGTGTCTAAACTCTTCTCCATGGCTGGACCCCCAAATAATATTCCTTTACGTGCTAAGGGGTATCTAGAGAGTGGGATAGGTTTAATAACTACCCTCACCCTAACGCGTACCCTAACCCTAACCCCTACCCTAACCCTAACGCATACCCTAATCCTAACCCGTACCCTAAACCGAGCCCTAACCCTAACACTAGCCCTAACCCTAACCGTAACCCATACCCTACGCCCTACCCGAACACCTCCCCGAACCCGTATCGTAAGCCATACCTTAACCCTCACCCTAACCCTAACCCTAACCCTAAGCTACCCTTGACGGCTTCTGCCTCCAATAGATTTCCTAAGCACTAGTGTTTTAAGGAACAGGTTAAAAAGAGAATCCTAATGTGATTTCTTGATAATGGGTGTGTTCCTTATATTCTCCTCGTGTCTAAACTCTTCTCCATGTCTGGACCCCCAAATAATATTCCTTTATGTGCTAAGGGGTATCTAGAGAGTGTGATAGGTATAATAACTACCCTCACCCTAACGCGTTCCCTAACCCTAACCCCTACCCTAACCCTAGCGCGTACCCTAATCCTAACCCGTACCCTAAACCGAGCCCTAACCCTAACACTAACTCTAACCCTAACGCTAAACCATACCCTACGCCCTACCCGAACCCCTCCCTGAACCCATACCCTAAACCGTACCCTAACCCTCACCCTAACCCTAACCCTAACCCTAAGCTACCCTTGACGGCTTCTGCCTCCAATAGATTTCCTAAGCACTAGTGTTTTAAGGAACAGGTTAAAAAGAGAATCCTAATGTGATTTCTTGATAATGGGTGTGTTCCTTATCTTCTCCTCGTGTCTAAACTCTTCTCCATGGCTGGACCCCCAAATAATAGTCCTTTACGTGCTAAGGGGTATCTAGAGAGTGTGATAGGTTTAATAACTACCCTCACCCTAACGCGTACCCTAACCCTAACCCCTACCCTAACCCTAACGCGTACCCTAATCCTAACCCGTACCCTAAACCGAGCCCTAACCCTAACACTAGCCCTAACGCTAACCCTAACCCATACCCTACGCCCTACCCGAACCCCTCCCCGAACCCGTACCCTAAGCCGTACCCTAACCCTCACCCTAACCCTAACCCTAACCCTAAGCTACCCTTCACTGCTTCTGCCTCCAATAGATTTCCTAACCACTAGTGTTTTAAGGAACAGTTTAAAAAGAGAATCATATTGTGATTTCTTGATAATGGGTGTGTTCCTTATCTTCTCCTAGTGTCTAAACCCTTCTCCATGGCTGGACCCCCAAATAATATTCCTTTACGTGCTAAGGGGTATCTAGAGAGTGGGATAGGTTTAATAACTACCCTCACCCTAAAGCGTACCCTAACCCTAACCCCTACCCTAACACTAACGCGTACCCTAATCCTAACCCGTAACCTAAACTGAGCCCTAACCCTAACACTAACCCTAACCCTAACTCTAAACCATACCCTACGCCCTACCCGAACCCCTCCCCGAACCCGTACACTAAGCCGTACCCTAACCCTCACCCTAACCCTAACGCTAACCCTAAGCTACCCTTGACGGCTTCTGCCTCCAATAGATTTCCTAAGCACTAGTGATTTAAGGAACAGGTTTAAAGTAGAATCCTAATGTGATTTCTTGATAATGGTTGTGTTCCTTATCTTCTCCTCGTGTCTAAACTCTTCTCCATGGCTGGAACCCCAAATAATATTCCTTTACGTGCTAAGGGGTATCTAGAGAGTGGGATAGGTTTAATAACTACCCTCACCCTAACGCGTACCCTAACCCTAACCCCTACCCTAACCCTAACGCATACCCTAATCCTAACCCGTACCCTAAACCGAGCCCTAACCTTAACACTAGCCCTAACCCTAACCCTAACCCATACCCTACGCCCTACCCGAACCCCTCCCCGAACCCGTATCGTAAGCCGTACCCTAACCCTCACCCTAACCCTAACCCTAACCCTAAGCTACCCTTGACGGCTTCTGCCTCCAATAGATTTCCTAAGCACTAGTGTTTTAAGGAACAGGTTAAAAAGAGAATCCTAATGTGATTTCTTGTTAATGGGTGTGTTCCTTATCTTCTCCTAGTGTCTAAACTCTTCTCCATGGCTGGACCCCCAAATAATATTCCTTTACGTGATAAGGGGTATCTAGAGAGTGGGATAGGTTTAATAACTAACCTCACCCTATCGCATACCCTAACCCTAACCCCTACCCTAACCCTAACGCGTACCCTAATCCTAACCCGTACCCTAAACCGAGCCCTAACCGTAACACTAGCCCTAACCCTAACCCTAACCCATACCCTACGCCCTACCCGAACCCCTCCCCGAACCCGTACCCTAAGCCGTACCCTAACCCTCACCCTAACCCTAACCCTAACCCTAAGCTACCCTTGACGGCTTCTGCCTCCAATAGATTTCCTAAGCACTAGTGTTTTAAGGAACAGGTTAAAAAGAGAATCCTAATGTGATTTCTTGATAATGGATGTGTTCCTTATATTCTCCTCGTGTCTAAACTCTTCTCCATGGCTGGACCCCCAAATAATATTCCTTTATGTGCTAAGGGGTATCTAGAGAATGTGATAGGTATAATAACTACCCTCACCCTAACACGTTCCCTAACCCTAACCCCTACCCTAACCCTAGCGCGTACCTTAATCCTAACCCGTACCCTAAACCGAGCCCTAACCCTAACACTAACTCTAACCCTAACCCTAAACCATACCCTACGCCCTACCCGAACCCCTCCCTGAACCCATACCCTAAACCGTACCCTAACCCTCACCCTAACCCTAACCCTAACCCTAAGCTACCCTTGACGGCTTCTGCCTCCAATAGATTTCCTAAGCACTAGTGTTTTAAGGAACAGGTTAAAAAGAGAATCCTAATGTGATTTCTTGATAATGGGTGTGTTCCTTATCTTCTCCTCGTGTCTAAACTCTTCTCCATGGCTGGACCCCCAAATAATATTCCTTTACGTGCTAAGGGGTATCTAGAGAGTGGGATAGGTTTAATAACTACCCTCACCCTAACGCGTACCCTAACCCTAACCCCTACGCTAACCCTAACGCATACCCTAATCCTAACCCGTACCCTAAACCGAGCCCTAACCCTAACACTAGCCCTAACCCTAACCGTAACCCATACCCTACGCCCTACCCGAACACCTCCCTGAACCCGTATCGTAAGCCATACCCTAACCCTCACCCTAACCCTAACCCTAACCCTAAGCTACCCTTGACGGCTTCTGCCTCCAATAGATTTCCTAAGCACTAGTGTTTTAAGGAACAGGTTAAAAAGAGAATCCTAATGTGATTTCTTGATAATGGGTGTGTTCCTTATATTCTCCTCGTGTCTAAACTCTTCTCCATGTCTGGACCCCCAAATAATATTCCTTTATGTGCTAAGGGGTATCTAGAGAGTGTGATAGGTATAATAACTACCCTCACCCTAACGCGTTCCCTAACCCTAACCCCTACCCTAACCCTAGCGCGTACCCTAATCCTAACCCGTACCCTAAACCGAGCCCTAACCCTAACACTAACTCTAACCCTAACGCTAAACCATACCCTACGCCCTACCCGAACCCCTCCCTGAACCCATACCCTAAACCGTACCCTAACCCTCACCCTAACCCTAACCCTAACCCTAAGCTACCCTTGACGGCTTCTGCCTCCAATAGATTTCCTAAGCACTAGTGTTTTAAGGAACAGGTTAAAAAGAGAATCCTAATGTGATTTCTTGATAATGGGTGTGTTCCTTATCTTCTCCTCGTGTCTAAACTCTTCTCCATGGCTGGACCCCCAAATAATAGTCCTTTACGTGCTAAGGGGTATCTAGAGAGTGTGATAGGTTTAATAACTACCCTCACCCTAACGCGTACCCTAACCCTAACCCCTACCCTAACCCTAACGCGTACCCTAATCCTAACCCGTACCCTAAACCGAGCCCTAACCCTAACACTAGCCCTAACGCTAACCCTAACCCATACCCTACGCCCTACCCGAACCCCTCCCCGAACCCGTACCCTAAGCCGTACCCTAACCCTCACCCTAACCCTAACCCTAACCCTAAGCTACCCTTCACTGCTTCTGCCTCCAATAGATTTCCTAACCACTAGTGTTTTAAGGAACAGTGTAAAAAGAGAATCATATTGTGATTTCTTGATAATGGGTGTGTTCCTTATCTTCTCCTAGTGTCTAAACCCTTCTCCATGGCTGGACCCCCAAATAATATTCCTTTACGTGCTAAGGGGTATCTAGAGAGTGGGATAGGTTTAATAACTACCCTCACCCTAAAGCGTACCCTAACCCTAACCCCTACCCTAACACTAACGCGTACCCTAATCCTAACCCGTAACCTAAACTGAGCCCTAACCCTAACACTAACCCTAACCCTAACTCTAAACCATACCCTACGCCCTACCCGAACCCCTCCCCGAACCCGTACACTAAGCCGTACCCTAACCCTCACCCTAACCCTAACGCTAACCCTAAGCTACCCTTGACGGCTTCTGCCTC